>NC_051161.1:140747951-140959087 GCF_013339745.2 Dermacentor silvarum | reverse complement strand
CGAGAAAATTGTGCATGCAGCTGTAGATGCTAGCCACACAGCCTACCTCTCGTTGGCCGGTGAGTATCGCGTCATATGATATGTTGTCAAAGGCCTTCTGCAGGTCCAAGGCGAGCAGGATTCTATTCATGCTTCTGGGTGGTGGGTTGAGAACTTCATCCCGAAATAGGAGGAAGACGTCCTGCGTGGAAAGCCCATGTCGGAAGGCCTACATCTTATTTGGTAGAATTTTGTTGTTTTCTAAATATCTCCCAAGCTGTGTTTAGGTGAGTTTTCCGAAAAGTTTGCCAAGGCAGGATTTCTAAATATTATTTCACGTAAGTTGAGCCACACTTTAAAAATATGAAAAGATCACGTAGCTGGACTAAATAAAGGTAATGATGTTTGCCGTTGCTTGGAGATATTCAGATTATTTCTTGCATTACGCCTAATTACATAGTCAGAATTAAATATTTAATCAACTTCTCAAATTATATTATTATATGAAAATTGTCAACGAGGAAATTGTAGAGCAACAGAAAAAACTCCCGATACAACTTTCTGTTGCTCAATACGGGCTACTTAAAAGTGTTTTCCAAACGTGAAAGAACCCCGCGAATACACGCAAAATTGCCGTGCGACTGGCCACTCGAGGCACTTTGCGTGTATTCGCGGGCTTCTTTGACGCTCGGAAAAACACTGCTATGTAGAACGTATTGAGCAGCAAGAACATGCATCGGGAGTTTTTCTGTTGCTCAACAATTTTCTCATTGCCATTTTTCATGTCAATATGTTATTTGAGAAGTTGAATTATTAATTAAGACTAATTAGCATGCATCCGCCTTCACTTAAGCCAGTCAATCTGTTGTAATCCCTCCATACACAATCGTGAATGAAATGCGGCTGATCCAAGTCACGTAGATGCGTTTTGGTGAAGGCATACGTGCGAATAGCTTTGTCATTCAGCTGCGTTTCAATTTCCAGCCACTTTTCCAGCTTGCGACTACCGGCATGTTTATGTAAACAACTTTACTGTCTCTATACTTATTCTTTGTGCGTCTTTTCTTTACTCTTTGTGGTCTGATTCTGCTCCTTGCTTGTGAGTTGCTACCATTGATACATTCTATACTTTATCTTCCTTCCTGATTGCCTGGGGCCCTCCTAAAAGAGCTACTGCCCGTGCCACGAATCGACCTTCAACGAGTGTTGCTACAATGTCACCTCGTCACGCCCAAAAGCGCCTTCGCGGCCAGCTCGATGCACTTCTAGGTTGATGTCAATGACCGTAAAATTCACTCGCATATTTAGCATCACAATTTCCCTACTTACTGCGAGCACTCCCCTTTCAATTGCATACCCCTGCCTTTCAACACCTCACCCCGTGCACACTGCGATTTTAACTTCCTTTCAAAGATTCCGCAGGACGGTAACCCTTTTGGTTATTTGCTTCAGGCTGATTCACACTACGCCGACATGAGAAACATTTTGGTCTGCCGACTGATGACGCGATAAGTTTACAGGACGCAAAACGCTGCGGCCAACGGCTTATAGGAAGGAAAACGCTGTCGCCAACAGTCGGCAGGCCTAAACCGGTGCCATGTCGCCCTAGTGTGAATCAGCCTTTCGGGATAACTGTCCCTCGTCCTAGCAGTACGTCATTCACTCCGCGCATTGGCAACACATGGTGCCCCTCTTACACTGTGTCCCACTTGTGTTACTTGGCTTCCGTTATTACTTTGCAAATCGGTTTACCGGAAGCGCCCTAACCTCGACTCGCTCGCCTGCAGCGACCCTCTCTATTATCACGTATTCTACTTTACGCATGTTTGAATCATCAACAAAGAGAACTACACGCCTTTTCTCACAGCCGAAAGCTGCATATGAGGCCGCGACACCCTTCCCTCCTGTCATATTGTCACGGGGTAGTGACGCACAAAAATACAGTAGCAAAACTGTGAACGACGAAAGTAACTATTTATTGGGCTAACCTGTGCCCCGAAAAACAGACTACACTCAAAGCACAACGATAGCGGCCAACACAGCCGGCGATCGTCGAAAATTTTATCTGCCCGTCAAGCGCGTCGGCTATTATAAATGCATCATCGAAGGCTCCAGAGGAATTTCTCGAGCTCGCGTGGCTTTCAGAAAGTACTACACAATTCGCGTCGCGCATACAATCAAATTACACAAGCTTCGGTGACAACAGACAACGGATAGAAGCATCGATAAGATTCGAATAAATTCCAATCATGCAGGCGCGTCTTACGCTGAGCGATAAATTTAAGTGTTAGTGGGTGAAATTCAGTCCCCGAGAACAGGATAAATATGTACACGTGTCAATATCGCCATGTTCGACGACCTTCACTTGTACCATTACTTTATTTACATGAGACGCAAAGATAGACTTTGCAGAAAAGCTTTCATATGCGTTTCTTAGGCGAGACGGGCCTGGACTCACGATTGTGATATTTATGCAATGTGTCCTTTCACCTAGTTCCTCCCATTGTGATCCACCATTGTGACCCTCTTTCTTCCCCTCTTCCCCTTCCCTTACGTTGAGTAGCAGGCCAGATGTTCCATTTTCCGGCCGACCTCTCTACATTTTCAAATCATTAAACTACTTCCTTCTTTCATATGCGGGCCGGCTCGGGAAGTATACGCATGCTTTCGGCTAGCAAGATAAGTCCTTTACGGACAATCGCAAACACCAACGGACCAAGGGTTGATTACCACACGCACACATGTTTCGAACCGCACAGCTAGTGCGGACGCCTTTCTCTTCTGCGCCGGCGAAGGTGCCGGCAAGCGCAGTAACTGCTGATTGTCACGGTCGTCGTCGCACACGGTAATGGGAGCTAACAAAAAGATAAAAAGGCGCTCGACGGCAGCGGCCCTTGTGAAGCTAAGGGGAAGATAAGGGTTGCATTGTTCAGGTGGGCTTCGTCACAGAGTAGCGAGCCATCTGTTTTTGAGCAATTCAAGGTTCTCTACAGCAAAACAGTAAATCAATGTAGACCGATAATTATTTCTTTGAAAAAGCTGTCGCCGTCGATTTCACCCTAATAGGTTGATTAGTGGATGAGAAAATGCAGATGAATGTTTCATATTTTGAAACTCTTGGCGAAACCTCTACAACGTATGCACCTCTAGCACGATTTACTCGAAGACGAGCATTTTTCTTTTTTTTTTGTTTGGGTCGCGTTGGCGCTTTAAAAGTTGCCAAAAGTGGCCATATTCACACTTAGGCTGCTTTAAAACATAATGTAGTGCACCTTTATCGGTAAAAAAGTAATTACGCCCTGGCAGACGATCTCAAAATCTATGACATCATGGCAAGCTGGTGCGGGCACATCAAGGCGGCGTCTCCACCTGTCCTTTTTCTTCGTGCGCCTTCTCGAGATTATCAAGCGTTTTCTGCCGCCAAGAATTGCGTTTTTGATATTGTAGAAAAGTAACTTCCCAACAGAGGTGAAATAATTGCTCTCTTGAGTGTCCCTTTAAACGGCACGTTCTCTTGTGTGATGTTTTCTCGAGTGCATGGGTCAGGCAACGAGAGGATTCCAAAAATAGAGGGGAAATGCTTTTCATCGCGTTTGTTTGAGTACTTTTTTTTGCTGGTATGTTTATTTTGGTTGGTTGTGTTTGCTTTGCAGTGAAAACACAATGCAAGGAGTGGCCAAAGCAAACGTGAAAGAGTGAAAGGAACCAATAGGAGTGAAAGGAAGAGAACTTTTTGGCTGATATGCACTAATCCTTGGTTGGTGACAGTTGTGTACTTGTAAACCCGCTTGGAATTGGTAGAGTTCTCCGGCCCTATGCTACTGATGGGTGGAGAAATGGAGTTCTTGCGTGAATCGAATTGCTTGAAACGGGAAATTCTTTTTTTAGAGGGGGGGGGGGAGAGGGCAGTGATAGCTTCAGGAGCTCGTCGCTCCGCAAGCTGTTGTTGGCATGTGTATTTGTAAATAAAACTGTACATACGTAGGGGTTGTTGCGAGGCTTGTTTGCAACGTGTAGCCTGACCACGATTGAAAAACTCAGCGCTAGTAGCCCAGGTAATCAAGGGTGCCGTAGGGAGCAGTGGGCAAGTAATGGCCTGAACTCGGTACCACACCCAACTAATATACCTCAAATAGGGCTAATACACTTATGTGGCCACCAGCTGTTGCTTTGGTTTTCATTCCAGCTCTCTTTTTTTCACGGTGTCAATCGCTTTTGCTTCAGCTCAGATCTATAAGAACCCGCCGGGGTGGCTCAGTCCACTAAGCACGCTGCTGAGCACGAGGTCGCGGGTCGAATCCCGGCCCCGGCGGCCGCATTTCGATGGAGGAGAAATGCAAAAACGCCCGCGTGCTTGCGTTGTAGTGCACGTTAAAGAACCCAAGGTGGTCAAAATTCATCCGGAGCCCTCCAATACAGCGTGCCTCATAATCAGAACTGGTTTTGGCACGTAAAACCCCAGAAAGACAAGAAAAACAGATCTATAACAAGTAAACTGTAAAGTATACAGTAATACAGAAAAGGCTCCGCTGTAAGAATAATAACGACACATGTTTCAGTAAACGGGATAGTTTAATCGCGATGAATAATAAGTCTAAAGGGCACGTTTCTAACGGGAAACACTGTTCGAGAACTGACGAGAAAATTGCGGGAAATGCTGTAAATACAACGGTGTGTAACTGTTGTGCAGTGGAATGCAATAAATTCCTGTAATATGACTGCCTTTTGTTGCAATTCTATGGATTGAAATACATAGATGTACGTGGGCATTCTACAACTGTCCACCTAGTGGACATGTCCATTTTGTCTGCTGTTGAAGGCTGGGGTCGCCTGTGTCCATCTGACGCGTACTCCAGCCTAGTCATTCAGAATTTCATCAGCAGACATATTCAGTAGGTACGCTTACAGAATAACCCCCCCCCCCCCCCCGCCCGGCTGTATTCGTCACGCGAAAGTATTGTAGATGTGACGCTATAATTCACCCTTACAATTCACTCCCCGTCTCCTCTCGCTCATCGCGTCATAATTAATTACCTTATTCATTCCGGTTTCCTAAATCATCCATTCAGCACATAAAAAATAAAACTCTACGCAATATTTCAAACAGTTGTCGAGATACGAATCATGTCTGTGCATACAGAATGAAATACTCTCAAATAATAGGTTATTTGCCCTAAACGCAAGTACAATGCTTCTCAGGTTTTTAGAAGGAAAGAGTTTATGCGCAGCATTAATTCGCTTGCGCACTCCTTGACGAATGTTTTACCTACTCGCTTTGTTGAAGTGAACCTCTTTTTACTTACCAAAACACCTGCTAATTATGAAAAAGAAAAAAAAAACAGCTCAATTCTGGGGCCAGAATCTGTAACGGTTCGATTTGCAACCGATTCACTCTGACGAATGCTATTGACCAGCGCTTCGTTGTCGTCGTACCTGGTGGGCGCGACTACAAACTGTGCTGTCGTTGCACAGGTTGTCAATCATCTGGAAAGCGAACCCGTTGTGGGCTGCGAGCGGAACCGCGGAGAAGTGGTTGCCTCGAAGGTCGCGTGCGGTCGCGAGCCTGATCTAGCGGGTTTATTTATATTATTTACAAATGCCTTACAGGCCTCAACGAGGCATTGTGCAAGGGGGTCAAATACAAAAGCCTATGCAATAATAAAAAAAAAACATGACTGCAAGATAGAAGGAAGTACAAAACTGGTGATCACAGATGTAAACTAGATTACAAGATATTGCAATTCGAAAAAGATGATATGAAGTACGAACTATGTATCATGGAACGCAGTAAGGGAAATTACCAAAGTTTGAACAGCGGACCTGTTTAATCGAGCGTTAGTCCGTAACGTGCCGACAGAAAATGTGGGCCGATCCCGGTGGTTGTGCAGAAAGAGTCCAAGCGTTATGGCACTTACCTCGGTGAAGCCTGGCAGAGTCTAGCTAAGCATGGTTGGGACTACTTAAGCTTAGCCAGTCATCGATAGCCAATCAATAGCTAATTGATAATTGGTCAATAATTAATAAATTCTGGAAAATGCTGGGGATGACTTGGTAGTGCATAGCCTTACCCAAATATGTGGCCAATACCTTTCGGTAGCCAATCGATGGCCAATCAAGTCCAGGAGTCAAGGACATCAACTACTGCGGCGAATCCGACCATGGGGCGATGTGGTGGGCGTAACTCTATGGGAAGCATTAAAAAAATCGATTGCTGAGCAATGCCTCACTTATCGCGCATGGCACTTCAGGTACTTAATCCTGACAACGGTCTCGTTTAATTTCAAAGGCGGGACTTTTCCTGGGACGCTTTTGTAGACCTGTTTAAAATGCATGGGGTGATTCTTTTAAATGCTGATTGCAGCGCAGCGACAACTCATCAGCTAATTGCAGTCTGGTGGCATATACTCTAGGTCTCTCTCTATATGCAGGTTGTTTGGTTTTATTTCACTAGCTGAAAAGTTTTTCCTGGGGCGCCTTTGTTCAGCTACTATACGGCGGAGCAGCACTACAGGGGCAAAAGATTCGTCCGTCGTTGTATCAAAGGGAAAGAGCTCGTCGATCATGTTAAAGCTCATAGACTCGAATGTGCAGCTATGATGCACATTCGTGCCCAGATGTACAAGCAAAGATGACACTGCCCAATTCTGCAACAAGTAGCAGACCAATTGGCTTTATGGAATGACATCCAAGCATCAAGCCCGGCTATGCGTGCTATATATTGGCAATTTTTAGCGCATGTTAAAGTGTTTTATTTGTTATTTAGAAAGATAAACATTACATTCTAGCTCAACCTATGACTACTCATCAGTAATTACACTGAAATATTGACCAATTAAATAACTAATTACACAATAAGCTAACTAACAGAACTATAGTAACTGGTGAGCGATAGTTACTGACATACTATGTTTAGATCTCTCGATTTTACACACTTGCAATGTAATAGATATCAAATGAAATATCATAAAATAAGTAATTCAACAAGAACGCCTGCTGGGAACATGTGTTATGAACATGTAATGAATCAGTTAATTTAGTGGTACAGCAGTTGTTTTGATTCGTGCACGTCGTCATTGGGGCCATTCGCACTTTAAAATAATGAGAATCTTGCTTAACATTGATAACTGATAACGTCAACTCTACCTTTCATAAACCATTGCGTCATGGATATCAAATGAAACGTCATTCAAACAGTGACTCAATTATGATAAATAGCAGTGGCAGGACTGAGTTACTAGAAATCACGGATGCCTTTACTTAATGCGAAAGCGGTAGCCTTTATTCATATACATCCTCATTGATATCAATACAAAAGTCATTAAATTATTATTTATTTGGTTACCACTGCTGACCAATTACGCGTAGTTATTAGTCACTAGTGATACGCTCAGTTCAATGTTCTCGCATTTTATACAGTATAGCTTAATGAATATTAAATGAAGAGTCTTATAAACACTGATTCAATTACAAAAACTACCAGATGGTAGAACCTAGTCACTTGCGATCACAAATCGCTTTGTTTAATATGACAGTGGTAGCCTTGATTCAGGCACGTTGTCATTGTCATCAATAAAAAAGGGATTACATGAGTATCTTTGGTTACCATTATTAACTGATGATGCCGAGTCATTAGTGATCACTAGTTATACGTTACGTTCGATGTGCTCCTACTTTTAAGCAGCATATATCTGATTCGAAGAGTTGAGCGATGGTCTGCCATTTTGTTTTCAGGTGTTGCCGTGAAGGCACTCCTAGTTCTAATAACAACGCCACCTAGATGTTAGCCGCCGTGGTTGCTCAGTGGCTATGGTGTTGGGCTGCTGTGCACAAGGTCGCGGGATCGAATCCCGGCTGCCGCAGCCGCATTTCGATGGGGGTGAAATGGCGAAAACATCTGTGCGCTTAGATTTAGGTGCAAGTTAAAGAACCCCAGGTGGTCCACATTATTCCGGAGTCCCCCACTACGGCGAAGCCATGGCAGTGAAACCACAGCGAAAGCTGCACCTCTCGGTCACCCCTAGCAATTGTGCTAGGGGGTTCTGAATAGCAAAACTAAGTTTTTTTTTTCTTTGCGTGAGAGAATCATACCAACGAAAACGTTTGTCGCCACAGTTATCTGTGAATACTCATGCAGAAAAACTGTCATTAAGCGAGACCACTTGAAAGGCTGAAGACAGCACATTTCGCATATCCAAACAAAGACGAGGTCGAGTTGTTCGTGCTGGAGCTGTGGTCTGAAACAAATGGAAGAAACATGTTTTATGCTTACGCACAGTGCAATTGATGGAGCACATATGAGCACTCTTTCCGCAAAACGGGGCTTTCAATTCATGTACGTCAACTCTTCAATTTTGTATGCTAAAAATATAGCACAAAAATTTCACAATAGAAATTCTTATTTTAACTGCTACTATACTGAAGTACCAGGTTTGGTAATGCTGCTTTCTTAACAGGTGTCTGAAAACACTGATGAATTTCTCACAGATTAATTATCCTGATCCCTGAATTTATTATTTACTTATAAATAAGGCACTGACGGATAAGTCTGTTCAACCTTTTTATGTACTCCTTGTCTATCCCTAGTTCTGCAGAATGCGTATTACTGGAAGACGATCTTCTGAATGTTGTAAGCCACTGGTCAACAGTCCATGAGCATTTCCTATTCTAGAAGAATTTGTTTTGCACAGGGGGATCAATACCTTCTGGGAACACCGAAGCGGGTCGCTCGCTAAGCGCCGACGTAAGCACCTTCGCGCGCATTGCGTGCCAGCGCGACTTGAGACGAAGGTAAATTCGCTCGTTCTGAAGAAAATCTGCTCGACTGCTTAGTTCTCAGCTAGTTCTCGCAGGTGAATATGCGATAACGAAAAACAGACAATCAAGCGTTCTTTTTTTGCGACATAAAATTTTACTGCGTAACGGAAAATGCTCCCGGCGCCGTATAGCAGCCAACGCGAAGAAAACAGCGCTTGCAGTGCTTTCTGCACTAGCGCAGTGCTCCTTTAATTTGTTTCCGCACCTTGCAATGGGCGCGTTAAGTTGAGGCGTTCGAGCGCGCTCTAGCCAGCAGAGCGCGCTCTTTTAAACTTAACGGCTAAAAAGCGACTTCCGGTGCGTGATCACGGAGCGCGCTCTACGCGCTCCACCTTGGAAACGGTGCGCGAGAGCGCGCACCTGCTACGGCTTCCGGAAAAATGACGCGTTTCCGACTCTTTCCACTTATCCAAGTCCGTGCTCCTTGCCCACTCGTTCCTGCCGCCGCTGCCCAGCCGGGCGTCTGCTCTAAGGCATGATCGGGAACTTCGCGTGTTGGCGCAGTTTGAGCTTATCACGAACCGAAAATGACGGCCCGATCATTACTTGCCAGACGCTCAGCTACGTAACCGAACAGTCGCAGTTTGGCGCCTTCTCGTCGCTACGTTCATGTGTATGACTTGTTCAGATCCTCATGTTATCATGAAAGATGTTGGGGCACTGCTCTTGAATTGTGTGTCCGTGTATCTGGGCACAAGGTTGATCACATAATCCTGGATGCCTCGGATCATAAGGCTTTCTGTCCTCTTGCGATCGGCAATGAGTCATCAGTCAGCATACCGCGGAGCAGAAATAAATCCTCTGATAGGGTACCTCTGAGAAAAGCACGAACAGCTTGCATCGCATACATAAGCCGCTGCTGCTGCGTCCATCGCCGCGCGTCAAGTTCTTCTAGCTCTTCATCGTCTATCAAGAACTGCAGGAGGGTGTTTATCGGCGGCGGCATCTTCAAAAAGCGCGCGCAATGCGATAGCGGTCGCGGAAGCAACATAACATTCGCCAGACGGCGCGTTCGTGCGCCCAAAAGTAAAGTCCCTATATAAGAAAAGTACCACCATCCTTTGATAAACGCCGCTTCTCTCTCTCCTGTATCTCCGATTGGACGAAGATAGCGCGCGCTTTTCACTTCTTTATATTTTCCGCCTCAGAGCCATGTTGAAAGTCCTCTGCGCAGCCGCAGTCGCCGGCGGCGGCGCGCGCCTGGTCTGAAAGCTTCAAAGTGGACTTTCTAGGTGCGCCACCGTCGACTTGGCTTTCGCAAGCAAAAAGTAAAGAAAAAAGCAAGCGCTTTAGGAGAGGAGGCGGCGGAGGAAAAAGTAGATGGCGGTACTTTTCTTATATAGGGATTTTCCCCAAAAGCAGTCGGCGAAAATTGCCGTTAAGCTCCGAAGGCGTCGCACTCGAGCGCAGTCGAGCGTGCTCTTTTGGAGTTCGCAGCGCGCTAACTTAACGCGCTCAATGTCTCACCAAGAACGGGCAAGCACAATTTTTTCCTAACTTAACCCCTCGTCCGTGTAGCAAGCATTCAAGTATCTTCGGCAAAGAAAAATTATCAGTTTTTTGTTCCGAAAACGCCAACAGTAGTCGCCCAGATATAACGAAACGCAATTTCTGTCAGCGGGTCAACTAGCACTCACTCCCCTCAGGAGCCGTTGTCGATAGGTAGCTTCGATGTATTTAAACACCACGGAGAAATTTACCGGCGTACAATATACCCTTCTTGTCGATAACGTTAGCTGTTAATCGCTACATAACTGCATAAAAAGTTTGCCCGGAAGCCCGGAAGCGGAAAAAGGGGGCCCTGCTGTCCCTTCCCTTGTTGGCCCACCATACCACCATAGAGCCGCGCAGAACGTATTGTGGCCTTTCTTCTGTTATACATACATTGCTGTAGCACTGGTCCATATAGAAACAAAATGCTGCAGCGCACAGTTGAAGGCAAAGGCGTGCCCGTGTGCAGAGGTGCGGAGAGCGGCAGGCGCACAGGAGCGGAATGGCAGCCGAAGTGACAAGAGCGAATGCGCCGCTCATTGGCGCAACAAGTGAAGTGACTGAATAAAGATATAGCATGCCAGGAAAAAAATAGCAAGAAACACATTTCTTTTCTACACATAATTGCATGACTTTATTGCTATGTAGGATGAAAAGATAGAGCCACATATGCAAAAGGTACTGAATTTTTCTTTAGCTACCAGTGTCATGGCGACGCTTTATTGCCGATACCGAAACTAGCCCCACTGTCCACCTGCTGGTACAACAGCGATTGTAAACTGTAGTGCTCTACGACACATATGCTGTGCCCCGTTGTTCTATTGTGAGCGCTGATGTGCAGATAGTTACATTGTGTAAATTTGCTTTTTTGCAGTGCTTTTACGGTGCTCATGGACGAATCAGTGAGACAAAGAAAGCTTCGCTTTAAGAATGGTGTGGGTATCCAGAAAGCTTGTCATAGTTAAAATAAATGACTTTTTTTCTAGTATGTGAGCAATAAAAGGCAGAATTGACATCGGACGATAATTATCAATCTTATTACGCGCGCTGCCTTTATGACGAGGTATAACTATTCCTTTTTTTCAGTTTTACTGGAATTTCACCTCTTAAAATTATGCGATTGAGCAGTGCTAGCAAAACCTCTAGCATGTATTCATATGTTCTACGGAAGTCATTAGAAATACCGTCAATTCCAGGAGATTTAATGCATGTAAAACTAAAAATAATAGCTCTTAGTTCTTCCCGAGAACTTCGCAGGCTAATCCAACGTGAAAGACAAACCATGTGCCGAAACTGCGTCGTCAAATCAGCAGAAGGCCTATATCGCCTACACCAGGCTACACCGCGTTGGAGCCTCCGCTGCGCTGAGACTGTCGAAGTGCTCACTGTCGAAGCGCTGACGATGAAGTACTTCGCTTCACCGTTCCTCGATGACGGTACCATCTCAGTCAAGAATTCACATTTTACGCGTTCGCCGCTGACATCACATCCGTTACAGGAAGTTTATCGTGTAGCCCGGCATAAAACACATTCCAGTTAAAATGCACGAACACACCAGGAGGGGCTATTTAACCCCGCAAGAGCGAGGCTCGAGGTCTTCCCATGTGGAGCTTCAACTATGGGCAAGTAGTGCCGTAGATGCGGCACTACGGTCTGCCTCATCTGATTATGAGGCACGCCGTAGTGGAGGACTCTGGAATAATTTATACCACCTGGAGTTCTTTAACGTGCATCTAAATCTATGTATACGTGTGTTCTAGCATTTAGCCCCATCGAAATGCAGCCGCCATGGCCGCATTTGATCCCGCGACCTCATGCTTAGCAATCCAACACCATAGCCACTAAACAACCACGGCGGGTAAGCGCAAAAGTAACTGTAACGCCAATGCATTTTTCCGCAATGTTCGGGAACTACTATCTCGAAACTGGTGCCATACTGAGAATTAGTTTCTAGTTCATCCGCCTTGCGAATTCCACGGCTAGAATTTGTAAATTGCAACACGGGCAATAAGTTAATATGTTAAAAACCTAATTGGTGATTTTTTAATTAGTCGATTATGCATTTCAATTTTTGTGCAAGTAATGTCTACCTCTTCGAGTAGACCAGCTCATGAACAAGAATTGTGCTATCTGCCACAGGCAACCTTTAAAAATTTTTTGAGAGCGTTTGCTGAAACACCCCGCATTTATGGCCTCTGCATGCAAGAGGCGATGTTCACATCCCTAATGCGTAAATGTTGTAAATAATTAAAAGAGTCGTTAGCATTGCCTACTGGAAAGAGAATCAATATTGAGACACATATCACTCACGTGCTTTTCACACTGCCGTCGATAGAAGACTCTGCCGAAGGGGTCACTGAAGTCTGCAGGTTTTTTTCAGGATCAAAAAAGCACGCAAAGTAATTTGAAGTAAGGTGAACTTACATCAACATATATTCATTCTCTAGGTATAGGCTATCCATTTAGCTGACTACCTCCTTCTCTGTAAAAAATATAATAAACTTTTTTTAAGTTTCCGCTGAGAACACCACGCACAATATATTTAAATATATACAAAGGACAAAGTGAGGAAACATGGATCAGGTAGCCGCCGCTGGTGCTTCTAATGCGCTTGTCCTCCTATTGTCAGGATTTGCCGAAATAAAGCGGAAGTATAAATTAAAAGCCGTGCACGTCCACGCCAACAATGGTGCCGGAAGCTTTTAGCCACAAAAAAGTTAAAATTTGGAGGCAACGCAAGAGAATCCTCAAATTATGTGGGTAAGAGACCTCCGGTAATGACATTATAGGGGCGGGGGGGGGGGGGGGGGGCTCAGCCCCCCCGGGAAAATACGCAGGAGGCTCGAGCCCTGGAGCCCCCCCGCTCCCCCCCCCGTAGTCGGCGCCTACGGCTAACACCTCGCCGGTGAGTGCTTCGAACCTCCACTTTCTTGGGGAACTTTACAAACTTCGACTTCAGGCGAGCGGCGGAACGTCGCTTCGCTAGCCCTAACGCCACCCGCACCGGCGTAGGACTCGCGCACGTACGAGTCTGTTCGGCAACGACGTGGAATACAAGGTGAGCTGCATGAATCTGCCCGTCGCACAATTCTACTCGGAGGAAAGCAGTGAAGTCCCGAATGCTCGATGGATGGATGGATGGATGGAAAAACTTTATTATTTATCGAGGGAGGGGAAAAGGGGAATAAGGGAAATGGTTGGGTCCTTAGTCCAGGACACCAGTGATCCTTGCTACCCTCTTCGCCTGGTCCAAGAGGCCCCTTTGGGCCTCCAGCTCCGGCTGGGCGAGGAGGATCTCCCACGGCTCCCTATCTGTAGGTAAGTATGTGACGCGAGTTTGCTTCCTGTGGTCTATTCGTGCATTCCCACGTCACATGTTGTAGTGACGGCAATGCACCACACCATACACAAGCGCCAGCATGCAGTGTGGGATTCATGTGGTGTGCTCCTCCTAAGTGGGGATAGGTGTGTGTTTGTATCCTTCTGTATGCGCGGGCTTCTTGTACCCCCAGTTGCCGATGCGGTTGAGCAAGGCGCTCTCTTGTGCGACTGGTGTTCGAGGATGTCTCGGGCCGTAATTAGGCTATCTTGGCAAGGGCTGTGGTTCCCTGCTCGGTTTGTGAGTTCTCGAGCTAGGGAGTGTGCCCTCTCATTGCCTGGGATGCCCTCATGTCCTGGACACCATATGATTGCATGTTGTTCTTGGAGTGCGTCGCCTATTATTCTTGGCGCGTTTCGTGGCAATCTGCCTTGCATGTACATTCTGCATGCTGCTTGAGAGTCGGAGATAACCAGTGCCGAGTGCCCGGCGCTGTCGCTGTGTTGATTGCCATCGCGATTGCGGAGGCTTTGGCAGTGGCTGTGCAAGTTACTTTTAGTTAGGTCGTTATATCGGCTCTTTTTCGCTGTGTGTTGCGAACTGCTACTATGACGTGTCCTCTGGTGGTCTGAGCGGCGTCTGTGTATTGCACTTCTTGATTGTTCCCAAAGCTTTTGATAAGTTGCTTGGCTCGGGCTTGTCTTCTGCCTTTGTGGTATTCGGGATTCATGTTCTTTGGTATCGGTGTGGCTTGCATTTGCTTCCTGATGTGGCTTGGGATCTGGTGTATTCGGTCACTGCAATATTGCGGTCTCACCGGGTATCTTAGTTCAGTCAGTAGTTGTTGTCCTGCTTCTGTGAGACATAGGCGCTCCATCTGATTTGTCAGAACTGCTGCCTTGAGCTCTTCAAAGGTGTTGTAAACTCCTGCTGTCGTGTAGTCTTTCATTTGAGGTGGTCACCGGTAATCCTAGTGCCGGTTTGTACGCGCCCCGTATGATCTGCATAGGTCGGCGCACTCACTCATGAGTGCACTCACTCACACTCACTCGCACTCATTTCAAAGGCGTGAGTGCGAGTGCGAGTGAGTGCCACTGAGTGTGAGTGCAGGTGAGTGCGAGTGCGAGCGAGTGCCAGTGAGTGTGAGTGCAGGTGAGTGCGAGTGCGAGTGAGTGCCTGTGAGTGTGAGTGCAGGTGAGTGCGAGTGCGAGTGAGTGCCTGTGAGTGTGAGTGGAGGTGAGTGCGAGTGCGAGTGAGTACCAGTGAGTGTGAGTGGAGGTGAGTGCGAGTGCGAGTGAGTGCCAGTGAGTGTGAGTGCGAGTGCGAGTGAGTGCCTGTGAGTGTGAGTGGAGGTGAGTGCGAGTGCGAGTCAGTGCCAGTGAGTGTGAGTGCAGGTGAGTGCGAGTGCGAGTGAGTGTCTGTGAGTGCGATTGGAGGTGAGTGCGAGTGAGTGCCAGTGAGTGCGAGTGAGTGCCGGTGAGTGTGAATGGTGGTGAGTGTGAGTGGGAGTGCGAGTGAGAGTGAGTGCCAGTGAGTGAGTGCGAGTGAGTGCCGGTGAGTGTGAGTGGTGGTGAGTGTGAGGGAGTGCCAGTGAGTGTGAGTGTGAGTGAGCGGAGGTGAGTGCCAGTGAGTGTGAGTGAGTGGAGGTGAGTGCCAGTGAGTGTGAGTGGACTTGAGAGCCAATGAGTGTGAGCATGGTGAGTGCCTGTGAGTGTGAGTGGAGATGAGTGTGCACATGACTGAGTGCTGTGTGAGTGGAGCTGAGTGTGAACGTGAATGAGTTCTGTGAGTGTGAACGGGGTGAGTGCTTCTGGGTGTGTAGAGGTGAGTGTGAACGTGAGTGTGAGTGCAGGTGAATGTGAACATGAGCGAGTGGTTGTGAGTGGAAGTGAGTGTGAACGTGGTGAGTGCTTGAACGATAAGCAGAGGTGATATCAGTTCACCTTGCTTGCGGAAAAATGGAGGCGCGTTGTGTGCACAAGCTCACTTGCGGTGATGACTTATCGCACTAGCAGATTGTGCACGCCAAGATGGAAACCACTCACTAAGGTCGTAGTAATCCAAGGATCAGGCATAAGTGAGACAATGTATAATGAGATGAGCGGATATATTATATTGTGATAGCAATTATATGGACACTCCAAGCGAATTTCTGCCGTGGTCGTGGACGTCGTTGTGAGGTTCCGTATAAAGTCCAAACACGCTAAAATCGTGGCAGCGTGCCGGCGGTACGCTGCGTGTGCGAGTGCAATCTTGCGAGGGTCAGGCGACACTTGCTGCTCAATCTCGTGCGTGCGAGGGAAAAGGCGGGGCGGAAGCGCCCTGCTTCTGTCTTGCGTCAGGCCACGGTGTAAGAGCACCATGGCGTCAGGCATTGGGGGGGGGGGGTGAGGGGGGGGGGAAAAGGTGTCGTCTTGCTCCGGCGGCGGCCGCCTGGGTGTCGTATCTCGAAAGCGATCTGCGACGTGGAAAAAGGGCACGCGTGCGCCTCCTCTTCAAAGCGATTTGCGACGTTAACTATGTTCAACTAGAGCCGGTAACTTCGTATGCGCCGTGTTTTCGACGTTTAGTTCGCTTTGAAGCGAGAAGCGGCACGAAGGTCAATTCGCTCGCGGCTATAGCTGCACCTCCTTACTCCGGCGTTCTGACAGCGAGTTTCCGCGGTCATCGAGCGAGATGCGTTCATGTTTACCTGATCGCGCGTGACACCGTGCTTGTCTATTTAGTTAGTAGGCGAATGTTTACAAGTTTATACGGCCCATTAAACTACTATCCTTGCATCGTATAGCTCTCTACTAATTTGCTATCACAATCGAAGCTTCGCCTTTCAGGCGAAACTGCGACATTTTCTTTAATACACCAGGGAATATGTATGGGCTGGAGCGCTGATGGCAGACATATTCAAATCATGACCGGCAAATTTTGCCATGACTCCCACTGAGTGAAGACGTTTAATGGCGTGTGATTTGCTACAGCTTCCCTGGTAATCCACCTTCAGAGAGTGGAATGGCGCCTAGTTTTCTTCCTGCTTCCCTATTAAACGTACACGTACAGGCTCCTTATATAAACAGGCAGAGCGGAAGAGGGACTAGCCAAGAATTAGCACAGAGAAACAGACATGTAGGCTCGCATACATGGAGAAAAAGCGAAGATGCAATGATAGATACCGCTTTGTTCTCCCTTTTGTGTTTGTTTCAGCGTTAAGTGGTTGACTAACTATACGGACAGTCAATGATGATATGCGGTGTTTTATGGCGCAAGGGCCATTAATGGCCAAAGAGCGCCAAGCGATGGTGTTATGTGCTCGATGATACAAATAATAACAAAGGTAAACGTGGCTGACTGTGAAGATATAACAGGGCTGTGTAGGGGCCTAAACCATTAGCAACATATAAACATAATATATTAATGACAATGACTCGTGAGGTGTGCTGTGAACTAAAAAGGTAAACTCGGACGGAGCAAAATACTAAAATGTATAAATACCAGTAGCACTACTGCCTCACCGAGGCCCTTAAGTGCAAGAGCCTGGAGGCAGGTGCTCTACAAAGCGCTATTATCGCAGCAGGGGCCTCAGACGGGAGACGATGCTACGATACTTGTGGCCCAATAATTTGCAATGCGCAAACATCCTGTAAAAAGTTAAAAAACTTATTTTCTGGGAAAAAACGGGTCTGCACCAAGGAACATTCTCGGAGGAAAAGGAATATGCGGTCGGTAGGCTAGAGGGAAGTGTTTCTTCTTTTCAGGTTCCACTTTCCGACACTCCAGCAAGACGTGGAGGACGGTCAGTGTCTCGTCACACTTACAGCAGGTAGGGGGTTCGCTGCCGGTCAACAGATAAGAGCGTGTGCCATAGGTATGGCCTATCCTAAGGCGACAGAAAATGACTTCAGTTCGCCGTATTTTTGTTATTGGTGGGAAATTTCCTAAGCGGGGTTTGATTAAATGAAGTTTATTGGAAGTCTTAGTGTCCCGCATCTGTTGCCAATGTCTTCTAAGTTGTTTTTGCAAAAATGGCTTCAGGTCTGTGGCTGGGATACCTATGGATGAGTTGCCAGCTTTCGTTGCACTGGATGTGGCAGTTCCATCTGCAAGCATGTTCCCCTCAATTCCTCTGTGCCCAGGCACCCAACATGTTATGATGTGATGATTAGATGTATGTACTTTGCACAGGAGGGAATATAGCTCAGTGAGTACAGGATTTTTTTTTACTCTTGAATGACATGAGAGATGTTACGACAGATAGGGACTCTGTGAAGATAACGGCTTTTTGTAGCTTTCTTTCCTTTATTTGTTTGGCAGCGGACAGTAATGCGTAAGCCTCTGCGGTGAATATGCTCGTTTTCGGGTGCAGAACGTTGGATTCTGAAAACAATGGGCCGATGGCTGCATACGAAACACCGGCATTTGACTTGGACGCATCAGTGTAAAATTCTGTGCATGAGTACTTGGACTAGAGTTCTAAGAAATGCATTCTTATATGTGCCTCTGGAGCGTGCTTTGTAATCTCTACGAACGATGTATCGCATTCTATGAGCTGCCATTGCCACGGCGACAATGGCTTCGCTGGTACCATAAGGTTTTGCTCAAGAATCTGAACTCCCATTTCCTCAGAAAGCTTTCTTACGCGCAGAGCAAATGGTTCTCTAGCTGCAGGTCGATTAGCTAACAGCGTTACAGATGTCATGTCGTTTATGGCTTCGTAAGAGGGATGTTCGTGGTTCGCGTTGACTTTCAGAAAGTAAGTGAAACTAGAGTATGACCTTTGAAGATGAAGCGACCACTCATTAGCTTCAACGTAGAGACTCTCTACAGGACTCGTCCTGAAGGCACCGGTCGCCAGGCGGATACCTATAGATGATGGATTCGATCAAGCATCTTTAGAGCGCTTGGAGTGGCTGACTGGTACACCACGGCCCCGTAGTCTAGGCGCGTACGTATAAGGCTTTTGTATACTTTCATAAGGCATTTCCTGTCACTGCCCCATGTCGCATGTGACAAGATTTTCAGAATATTCATTGTTTTAAGGCATTTCTGCTTAAGATTACTTAGGTGTGGAATGAAAGTTAGCTTTTTGTCAAGAGTGATGCCCAAAAATTTGTGTTCTGTGTTCACAGGTATGCGCTGTCGATTTAACTCTATATTGGGATCTGTGGCTAGTCCTCTCTTCCTTGTGAATAGAACACAGGAGCTTTTATTGGGATTAAGTTTAAAGCCATTTTCACTGGCCCATTCAGACACTTTGTTAAGACCTAATTGGATGTGTCGTTCACAAATTGCGAGGTTACATGACTTGAAACCGATCTGTATATCATCTACATATACAAAATAAAACATGCCACGCGGCATTGCTGAACGTAAGGAGTTCATTTTTATGATAAAAAGTGTACAGCTGAGTACGCCTCCCTGTGGCACCCCAGTTTCCTGTGTAAATTGTCTGGATAGAGCATTATCAACTCTAACACTGAAAGTGCGATTTGATAAGTAGCTTTCAATTATGTTAATCATTTTCCCGCGAATACCAATTTCTGAGAGATCTCGCAATATTCCATACCACCACGTTGTATCATACGCTTTTTCCATGTCGAGGAAGACAGACAGAAAGAACTGTTTGTGGATAAAGGCGTCACGAATGTTTGCTTCTATGCGAACAAGACTGTCTGTCGTGGAACGGCCTTCTCTAAAACCGAACTGATATGGATCGAGCAGTTTATTTCATTCAAGGAAGTGTAAAAACCTGCGGTTTATCATTTTTTCGTAAAGTTTGCAAAGGCAACTTGTTAAAGCAATGGGGCGGTAACTTTCCGCTGAGGATGGATCTTTACCTTGTTTCAGAATGGGTACTACGATGGCTTCTCTCCATACGAGTGGAAGGTACCCAGCCGCCCAAATAGTGTTAAAGAGGGACAGCAGCGCCATTTGAGCGTCAGAATGAAGATGCCTTATCATCTCATACATAATCCTGTCGGCTCCGGGGGCAGAGCTTTGACAGTTGTTTATGGAATTTCTGAACTCTGCAACACTAAACGGACGGTTGTATGGTTCATTTTCATTACATTTCCTGTTCAGCGGCCGGTTTCTGCTAATTGTTTTTGTTGAAGGAATGACTCTGAATAGTGGTCTGAGCTAGACACATGCTCGAAGTGCTGTCCAAGAGCATTAGCCTGCTCTTCAAGGTTGTTGCCTTGGTTATCGACCAAAGGCAGGAGGTAGGGTTGACGACCTATTGTTTTTGTCAGCCGGCTCCATACTTTTCCTTCTTGCGTGTAGGAATTAATACTAGAGATCTATTTTTCCCAGCTTTCTCTCCTAGCAATGCGCCGTATTCGTCTTCCTTGGGATTTTACACGTTTCAAGTTAATGAGGTTCTCAGTTGTTGGAGACTGGCGTAGCATGCCCCAAGCCTTATTCTGTTTTTTCCGCGCGTTCCTACAGTACTCGTTCCACCAGGGCACTTGCCATTTCTTTGGAGCCCCATTCGTTTGTGGGTTGCACTCTAATGCGCAGTCAATGATAAAAGCGGTAAAATAAGCAACAGCATCGTCTATATTAAAATCGTTAAGAGCGTTTCGAGGCATGTGCGTCATTGTCTCAAATTTTTCCCAGTCTGCGGACGCAATTTTCCATCGAGGCGCGTGTGGGGGAGGATGATGTTCTTTTGTAGATTTAAGGCACACAGGAAAATGATCACTGCCACAAGGGTTCATAATCACATTCCATTAAAATAAGGGCACTAGGGTCGGGGATGCTATGCTTAGGTCTATGGAACTGTATGTATTATGTGCAAGGCTGTAATATGTTGGTTTTTTCCTGTTTAGCACGCAGGCACCTGAAGAGAGCAGGATTGGTTCTATTATTCGGCCTCGTGAATCGCATCGGGAGTCTCCCCAAAGTGTATTGTGTGCGCTGAAATCGCCAACCAATATGTAAGGATGTGGCAGGGCATCTATTAATCCCTCAACTTCTGTTCTTTGGAGTCGATAATTAAGCGGTATGTAGACAGAACAAATTGTAACTAGTTTTCCAAGCAGTAAGGCTCGAATCGCAACTGCCTCAAGAGGCGTTCGAAGATCTAGAGCGCTACATGCGACGCATTTATCAACTATTATTGCAGCACCACCGAACGAGGTGTTGGCGTCGTCACGGTTCTTGCGGAAAATAGCAAATTGCGGCAGAAAGCTTGTCTGTGTGGGTTTTAGGTATGTCTCTTGTACACACAGCACCTTGGGATTAAACTTATATAAGAGTTCCTTGGCATCATGGAGGTTGTGGAGAAAACCTCTGATGTTGCAATGTATTATTTGTGTATCCATTTTTGTATTAGTTTGTGCTGTGTGTTTAAGAGAGAAAAACTAAGTTAGCCCACAGGACCTTTTCCAGGCCCCGTGATGCGGGGTTTGTCTTTTTTTGCGCGCTCCTGAGAGCTGCGCCGATCCTTCGGCGTCTGAGACGCCGATGCACTTGGCGATGTATCCATCACCTCCACCGAGGCGCTGGATGCTGGCTCGCGGTGTACGCTCGCGGGTGATTCGGGCTTCTCTGCGCGAGCAGAGGCCCTAGAGGTCCTAGAGCCCGCAGGCCCAGAGGGCTGCTGGCTCTGCTTGCTAGGTGGCGGAACAGCACTAGCTGATACCGCAGGGGGGGCGGGTGGCGCTACCGCCTGGTCCACATTGCGTGGTCCGAACGGCCGCCGAGAACCGTTGTGGCACTGCCCCTACCGTGCCACTTCGGAGAAAGAGGCGTTTTCGTGCGTTTGAAATATGAAAGGCGTTTTCGTGCTTCCTTGAATGAAATGTTTTGTTTTACTTTGAGCGTTATAATTTCTTTTTCCTTTTTCCATGTGGGACAGGGGCGTGAATATGCCGGGTGTTCACCCTCACAGTTTGCACAGTGGGGTGGGTCGTTGCAGTTGTCCGCGGGGTGGTCATGCGACGCACACTTTGCACAGGTGGTACGGCAGCGGCAGCTCTGAGAGCCGTGACCGAATCTTTGGCACTTAAAACAGCGTCGGGGATTTGGTATATAAGATCTGACAATGAGTTTAATGTAGCCTGTTTTAATTTGTTCGGGGAGTGTGCTGGTACAAAAATTGAGAATCAGGTGTTTTGTCGGAATTTCCTTATCCTCTCTTCGGATCTTAATTCGCTGTACATTTGTTACGTGTTGTTCCTTCCAGCCTTCTAGGAGCTCTGCCTCTGTCAATTCTAGCAGGTCCTGTTCTGAAAATACACCTCGTGTACTGTTGAGGGAACGATGAGGGGTTACTGAGATTTGAGTGTTACCAAATGAAACCAAATTTGTCAGGTTTGTCATGTTGGACTTTGTCACGAACTTCAAGGAGAAGGTAGCCACTGGGCAATTTCATAATTTTGTATCCTGGGCCCAGAATGTCGGTGAGGCACTTCGCGACAACAAAAGGAGATAGGGTTCTTAGGGTCTTTTGGGGGGTTTCAGCATGGATCACGTGGAAACGTGGGAAGATGTCTTTACTCTTGGCAAAAAAAATAAAGGTTCATCGGTGCGCCCTCTTTTCAAAAGAGAGCGATCAGGCATCTTTGGGAATAAGCTTAAAGCCATAAATGTATTTAATTTTCGGCAGCTGTGCCAGCCGGCCACCACGGAGCCCAACAAGGGGACGCGGCAAGGTTCTGTATACACAAAGCCCGCCAGCGCCAGCAGTACACAACCACTATAACCCAATATGTACAACCAAGGTTGGTTATCGCACACAAGGTTAACCCTGGCTGCCTGGAAAAACGAGCAGTAAATGAAGTGAGCAGAAGACAGGAAAGATTGAAAGTGAGAGAGAAAGACGAAGACTTCTGAGGGAGACAGGAAAAGGCAACTACCGATTTCCCCCGGGTGGGTCAGTCCGAGGGTGCCGTCTAGGTGAAGCCGAGGCCAAAGGGGTGTGTTGCCTCCGCCGAGGGGCCATAAAGGTCCAAGCACTCCGCATCGGCTCAACCGCCAGGATCCCCTTTTCCCCGGACACGGCTAAGCCCCGCATGGTTAGGCGCGCGAGGGTCCAACCCTCGTGTGCTCGGGTCCGTGGTGTAGCAACACACCAAACGCCTGCTTACGCAGACGCCCCTGCGGGGACGGACAGTCAGTCTCTCCCTCTATTTCCTGCTCTCTTGGCTCAATCCGACCGAAGGGGAGCTTCGCGAGCATGGGCGGCAAGCATGCACACGTCTAATGTCAATGACAGAGAGATGGACAGGGAGAGTTTGGGGCTGACGTCAATGTTTATGTCACCATGAATAAATTGAAACGAAAACTTAGGTCGTGATAGTTTTGCCCTACTTTGCAGTGTTAATAAACCAGATCTCTTTAATAATTTAGTCAATGAATCCGTTAATTTGTATTTATTAAAACATAACCTTATTGCCTTCCTCTGCACCCCTTCCATTCTTGCAATGAGTTATTTTTTGTACGGAAACCGAACAATATTGGCGTGCTCCAGCACTGTTGGAACAAGCATTTTGTAAGCCAGCAAATTTTATCTGGGGGCGCAAGACGAACGTGTCTTCTCAGAAAGAAGAGTCTGTTTAGTGCTCAGCATGTACATTGATTTCCACTTGAGGGTATTGTGTTAACATGGCTTTCCCATCGGAGAGCTTATGTTAAAGCGACACCTAAATATTTACACTGAAATGCACAAGTGAGAGGTGTGTCATTAATAATGTAAGTAAACTCAGATATCTGTTTCTTTCTTACTGTTAGCGTTACAGATTTTTCGGCATTTAGAGTCGTCTGCCACTCCTGACACCAAGAAAACGCAGAATTTTGTATATGGTGATTATCACTGTGATTAATTTCGCGGTACGAATTACAATAGTCAGCGAATAGATGGCTGTTACCATGTAATCGGGAAGGCAAATCTTTAATGTATATTAAAAATAAGCCTGGGTCCAAAACATTGCCTTGGCGCACTCCCGATGCAACAGGTGCTAAATTGGAAGCTTGTTTATGAATATACACGAATTGTGAGCGGTATAGATCGGCACAGTGACTCATGAGTGCACTCACCCACACTCGCACTCATTTCAAAGGGGTGAGTGCGAGTGAGTGCCAGTGAATGTAAGTGTAAGTGAGTGCGAGTGAGAGCGAGTGCCAGTGAGGGTGAGTGCAGGTGAGTGCGAGTGAGTGCCAGTGAGAGTGAGTGCAGGTGAGTGCGAGTGAGTGCCAGTGAATGTGAGTGCAGGTGAGTGCGAGTGAGTGCCAGTGAATGTGAGTGTAAGTGAAGGCGAGTGCGAGCGAGTACCAGTGAGTGTGAGTGCAGGTGAGTGCGAGTGAGTGCCAGTGAGTGTGAATGCAGGTGAGTGCGAGTGAGTGCCAGTGATTGTGAGTGCAGGTGAGTGCGAGTGCGAGTGAGTGCCAGTGAGTGTGAGTGCAGGTGAGTGCGAGTGCGAGTGAGTGTGAGTGCAGGTGAGTGCGAGTGCGAGTGAGCAACAGTGATTGTGAGTGCAGGTGAGTGTGAGTGCGAGTGAGTGCCAGTGAGTGTGAGTGCAGGTGAGTGCGAGTGCGAGTGAGTGCCAGTGAGTGTGAGTGCAGGTGAGTGCGAGTGCGAGTGAGTGTGAGTGCAGGTGAGTGCGAGTGCGAGTGAGCAACAGTGATTGTGAGTGCAGGTGAGTGTGAGTGCGAGTGAGTGCCAGTGAGTGTGAGTGCAGGTGAGTGCGAGTGCGAGTGAGTGCCAGTGAGTGTGAGTGCAGGTGAGTGCGAGTGTGTGTGAGTGTGAGTGGAGGTGAGTGCGAGTGCGAGTGAGCGCCAGTGAGTGTGAGTGGAAGTGAGTGCGAGTGCGAGTGAGTGTTGTGAGTGTGAGTGGAGGTGAGTGTGAACGTGAGTGAGTGAGGGCGTGGAAAAAATTATGGTGAGTGAGTGTGAGTGAGTGTTCTCCCACACTGCCAACCTATGATGATCTGATCCACCATCTTTGTTTCTGTGCGATTTAAGTTTTGATAGGGGAGAGCGTATGTTATCCTGCTGATGATAAAAGCTTCAACGAGTCGTATTGTTTCGCTTTCGTGAAGGCCTCTCCCATTCTTTTTGATTCTAACGATTAGTCGTGCTATTTGCTTCATTGTCGTTTCCAGGGTCGCGATAGTGTGACCTGCTCGCCTGTTGCTTTGGATCCAGAGGCCCAAGACACGAATCTTTTTCCTTTCTGGAAGCGTGCTGTTTTCTATTGGGAGGTGCAGGTTTGGCCTGTTACGGTAGTTTCGTCTATGGACTCTGATCCATTCGGACTTTTCTGGTGCACAGGCCATGCCGTATTCTGCCACGAAGTGTTAGACAGTGTTGATGGCTTCTTGCAGGGTGCTTTCTTTGTGGCCTAACGAGCCTTTGTGCATCCATAAGGTGGTATCATCCGCATAGAGCGCGAATTGAACACGTTCGCCCAGGCAGCAATTCAAGGAAACGGAAGGAACGCAGTCAAGCAAAGCGGCGTCCGCTGACGGAACGCAAGCAAGCAAAACGGGGTGAACACCAGGGTCGAGCAAGGCAATGGAGCCCTGGACTGAGAGCCCCACCCAACGAGGAAGGATTGCCTTGCCTTTGTGAATAAAATATTATTCTCTCTCTCTCTCTCCAAGTGTTCCCTCAAACGTCGATTGGACTGCTGCGGCGCGTCTTCTTATAAGACGACTGCCGCGGTTACCAGTCGATGACTTCAAGATTGTCTTTCGTCCGACTACGGGCATCAATCTGGCCCAATACAACGAGTTAGGGGTGGCTGTACTCGCCGATAGCGGACTGTACTTTGCGGTTGCCGAGGAGGACCTCATATGCACCAACCTGCCCAAGAATATCTGCACGGTTTTCACTTCCTCTGCAGACCGAGTTGCCAACTACACCAAAATCAGAGACGTCCCGCTGGGCAGCAAGAAACTGGCATTCCATGCATACATACCTCCGCCGGACGGGGCACGATCGGGAATCATCTACCGTGCCTGGAGCGGTGAGTCACCGCAGGACTTGCTCCGAGAATTACGTAGGGCGAATCATCATCATCATCATCATCAGCCTATATTTATGTCCACTGCAGGACGAAGGCCTCTCCCTGCGATCTCCAATTACCCCTGTCTTGCGCTAGCGTATTCCAACTTGCGCCTGCGAATTTCCTAACCTCATCATCCCACCTGACTTTCTGCCGTCCTCGACTGCGCTTCCCTTCTCTTGGTATCCATTCTGTAACCCTAATGGTCCACCGGTTATCCATCCTACGCATTACATGGCCTGCCCAGCTCCATTTCTTCCGCTTAATGTCAACTAGAATATCGTCTACCCCCGTTTGTTCTCTGATCCACACCGCTCTCTTCCTGTCTCTCAACGTTACTCCTAAGATTTTTCGTTCCACTGCTCTTTGTGCGGTCCTTAACTTGTTCTCGAGCTTCTTTGTTAACCTCCAAGTTTCTGCCCCGTATGTTAGCACCGGTAGAATGCAATGATTGTACACTTTTCTTTTCAACGACAGTGGTAAGCTCCCAGTCAGGATTTGGCAATGCCGGCCGTATGCACTCCAACCCAATTTTATTCTTCTGTAAATTTATTTCTCATGATCAGGGTCCCCTGTGAGTAATTGACCTAGATAAACATATTCCTTTACAGATTCTAGAGGCTGACGGGCGATCCTGAATTCTTGTTTCCTTGCCAGGCTATTGAACATTATCTTTGTCTTCTGCATATTCATCTTCAACCCAATTCTTGCACTTTCTCGATGAAGGTCCTCAATCATATGTTGTAATTCCTCTCCATTGTCGCTCAATAGGACAATGTCATCTGCAAACCGAAGTTTGCTGAGATATTCGCCATCGATCCTCACTCCTAATCCTTCCCAGTCTAAGAGCTTGAATACTTCTTCTAAGCATGCAGTGAATAGCATTGGAGAGATTGTGTCTCCTTGCCTGACCCCTTTCTTGATAGGTATCTTTCTACTTTTCTTGTGGAGAACCAAGGTAGCTGTGGAATCCTTGTAGATATTTGCCAAGATATTCACGTATGCCTCCTCCACTCCTTGATTACGCAATGCCTCTATGACTGCTGATATCTCTACTGAATCGAATGCCTTTTCATAATCTATGAAAGCCATATAGAGAGGTTGATTGTACTCCGCAGATTTCTCGATTACCTGATTGATGGCATGGATATGGTCCATCGTAGAATATCCCTTCCTGAAGCCAGCCTGTTCTCTTGGTTGACTGAAGTCAACTGTTGTCCTGATTCTATTGGAAATTATCTTGGTGAATATTTTATACAATACTGAAAGCAAGCTAATGGGTCTGTAATTCTTCAATTCTTTAACGTCTCCCTTCTTATGGATAAGTATAATGTTGGCGTTCTTCCAGCTCTCTGGTACACTTGAAGTTGTGAGGCATTGCGTATAAAGGGCCGCAAGCTTTTCAAGCATGATATCTCCTCCATCTTTGATCAAATGTACTGTTATTCCATCTTCTCCAGGCGCTTTTCCCCTGGTCATGTCTTTCAAGGCCCTTCTAACTTCATCGCTAGTTATAGAAGGAGCTTCTGTATCCGGTTCATCACTATTTCGAATGGAAGAAGCTTGGCTGTTTGGCTACTGTACAGGTCAGTATAGAATTCTTCTGCTGCTTTTACTATGTCATCGAAATTGCTGATGATATTACCATGCTTATCTTTCAGTGCATACATCTTGCCTTGTCCTATGCCTAGTTTTCTTCTTACTGATTTCATGCTGCGTCCATATTTTACGGCTTCCTCAATTTTTCCCACGTTATAATTTCGAATATCCCTTACTTTCTTCTTGTTGATCAGTTTTGACAGTTCAGCGAATTCTATGTGATCTCTTGAGTTGGACACTTTCATGTTTTGTCGTTTCTTTATTAGGTCCTTTGTTTCTTGGGAGAGCTTCCCTACAGGTTGCTTTGGTGCCTTACCTCCCACTTCAATTGCTGCTTCTGAGATCAGCCTAGTTACGGTTTCATTCATTAGCTCTATGTTATCTTCATCTTCCTGTTCTAAAGCTGCATATTTGTTTGCGAGCACCAGCCTGAATTGGTCTGCTTTTACCCTTACTGCCTCTAGGTTGGCCTGTTTCCTCTTGACTAATTTCACTCTCTCTCTCTTCAAATTGAGAGAAATCCTAGACCTCACTAACCTATGGTCACTGCACCTAACCTTACCTAACACTTCTACATCCTGCACTATGCTTGGATCGGCAGAGAGTATGAAATCTATTCAAGTCCAGCAATCTGGGACATCGACTACTGCGGTGAAGCCGACCCTGGGGCGATGCGGTCGGCGTAACTCTATGGGCACCATTTTTTAAAAATCGATTGCTGAGCAATGGCTCGTTTTTCGCGATTTGCACTTTAGGCACTCAATCCCGACAACGTTCTCAAGCTATATGTCGAGTGTAGTTTAATTCCGCCGGCTGGATTTTTTTCCTGGGGCACTTTTGTAGACCCATTTAAAATGCATGGGGTGATTTTTAAAACGTCAATTGCAGCACAGTAAAAACTAATCCGCTAATTGCACTCTAGTGGCACATACTGTAGGTCTCTCTATATATGTAGGTCCAGTTTGGTTTTATTCCGCTGGCTGAATTTTTTTCCTGGGGCGCTTTTGTTTGACTACAATGGGGCAAAGCATCTTTACAGGGGCAAAAGATTCGTCCGCCGTTGAATTGATGGGAAAGAGCTTGTGGACCATGCTGAAAATGAACACGAATGGGCAGCTGTGATGCATATTTGCGCCCTGGCGTATAAGGAAAGATGATGGTGTCAGATTCTGCAAGAAGGAGCGGGCCAAATGGCTTTATGGAGTGCCATCGAAGCACTAAGAACGGCTGCGCCTGCCCCTTTTTCTCAAGTTTCGGCGCATGGTAAAGTGTTTCATTTGGTATTTAGAATGATAAGGTATTTAGAAAGATTTACTATTACGCAAAATTTTGACAGAAAAGGACATCGCCAAATAGAGCACTTGTTAATTGTGTTTACTTGACAGTGCAATGTGCCGACAATGCGAAGGCTTGAATATTATCAGTGTAAAAAAATTGAAAGGGAAAACTTATGATCTATAGAACGCGTGACGGAACGAAATAAAGTGGAATAGAGAGTCCCTGTGTTCCAGCGAAAATCAGCAGCTTCGTCTCGTTTAATAAACGATGCCATTTTAGTTTTAAATGCATAAGCATTTCTATGCCTACCAAATTAGAAATTTGTCCGCCCGACACGTAAGACGAATGCAATGGCTCATAACCACGTAAGGCAGAGGCTACAAGCACTCAGCGAAGTGAAGCGAACAGCGCATACATTCATTGAGGTCACCCATACAATACACAGAACAGCACATGTTTCAATAAAGAACAAGTTCAAAACAAGCATCCCAACCATGAATAAAACATTGCACGCCCCCCTCAGAAATTGCAGTGGTAGTTTTGCAGCAGCTTAACTGGACATCCAGTTTGATAAGGACCGATAATAGTTGATAAGGGTCGGATAAGGTTCGATAAGGTTGATAACGATCGATGAGGGTTAATAGGGGTTTATGCTGGTCGAATCAAATTTCATAACATTGATAATGACACCGGGCTGCGTGGCGATTAACAAGCGGCACAATGCTTGTGCATACTCAGGCAACTTCCAGAGGACTTTCTGCGCGATTTCTTTTTTCAGTTCGCAAGTATAACTAAAATCATGCGTGCCTGTTAAGTGTACGCAAATCTCACACGTTATACGCGAAGGTAAGGTTGTGAGGGTTCGAGAAAGTGGAGGCGCAACCGCTGAACTACACCGGGTCAATTGTTGTAGGGCCTGCTGTGAGCCACACGATTGCTTAGCTGCGCAAATAGGTAATCGCTTGACAATACTTCTCGGAGCCCCGCCTTGTGGGGAATATTTGCTCTCGTAAGGTGACTCTTACAATGTCCTCGTAGCCCTACAAAACACTGGTCTGACAGTCGTTCGGACATGACAAACCTGATTCCGGGCTTTTAAATGCTGTCGCACTTAATCGCTTGGAAATACGAAGATACAATGCGTTTGTTTCTCCACAAACTCAGTCGTACTGTGGAGAAACAAGCTTCTAGTTTATAGCAGCGGTATTTCCCGTACACTTTTTTTTTAATTATTGTGAAAGCAATTATATGTACACTCCAGGCACATTTACGCCGACGTCATCCGCGTCGCCTTCGCTGTCGCCGCGATGTTCCGTGTGAAGTCCGAGTGCGATAACATCGCGGCCGGATGCTGTACGTTGCCGGTGCGAGTGGAAGCGTGCCAGATTCATCTGAGAAGCCTGGTGGCTCAATCTCGAATGTTATGAAAAATGGCGGACAACAATGCCTCAAGCAAGCACGTCTCGCTGTGTATTGTGTGTATTACACGGACAAACAGGTGCACGCAGGGTAATGCTTAACATCAAGTCACCACTCTCGCATTGCACTAAATGCTGAAGAAATTAAACATTCACTGTTAATTTCACCGCGTACTATCGTCAGTCAAAGAAAACAGCAGAGAAAGCATCGCTTACTCTGCTTCCCACACTGAGTCGGATCCGCATAATTTTATTGCGATTGCAAATATATGGACACTCCTGGCACATTTCCGCCATCGTCGTCGACGTGATGTTTCGTATAATGTCCAAGTGCGATAACATCGTGGCCGCGCGCCGTATGGTGTGGGTAAAGTGAAAACGTGAGAGGGTGAGCAGAGAATGGTTGCTCAGTCTCACGTGCGCAAGGAAGGAAGGCGGGGAGAAAGCGCTCCGTCTTCCATCGCGCACAAGGCCGCAGGGAAAGTGGGGGACGTTTTACTCCCGTGGCGGCTACGTATATGACGCGGCTGAGCGCGGCCGTGCGGCTCCGATCTAGAAAGCGATCTGCGCTGGGTACAAAATCTAGGCGGGCCGATGGCTGGGACCCTATAACGTAAAACTATTCCACTCTGTTTTCCTTCCAATCTCCTGATGTCCAATTTGCGTAACCGCCAACGCAAGCATCGGGCGGTGACTCGCAGCGTTGTTTGAGAAGGCTATTGAAACGCTCTCCTATTTGTAGGAGGTCATTGTTGTTTGCTTTCAAAAGGAATAGCATTGCCTAACTTGACATATATTTCTTACCTGATTGGCTGACCAAGGGCGAGGAGCACGCAGAAGTGGAGGCGGTAAGGTGGGGCCGGACTAGCGCAGTGAAAGCTGATAACCTGAAGAGGGTGTTGCCGGCGTGTGCGTTTGCACTTCTTTTTCTTAATTAGCTTTCGGTGTCTGCTAGAAAATCACGTCGGTGTGCAACGGAAACGTAACAGTGCCGCTAAAACGAATCTTCAGTGAATAAAATTTGACAAAGCGATGTCGTTTACGTGCTGAAAGGACTCGTCAACCATATAATGTCAAGCAAAATTTTTAATATAGGCAAATTAATCCATTATCCACGGCAGCTCCGACTAGCCAGTGCCAGAGCGATCGGCGGGTACCCACCTTCTATTCATGTCGGAACGGGGCAGTGTCCGGCTATTAAAAAGGAAATTAAGTTTTTATCGGCGTAGTAATGCATCTTTAATGCGTACACGCCACTTTGACGCAGTGATTTTACAAGGTTTTTGGACGTCAGGTGACAGACAGGCGAAGTGGACGCAGCCCGAAAACTTTTGACCAATTCGGATGGCTGATGGTAAAAAGACATAGAATCGAAAAATAAGATTTTTCCGTTGTTCGCTCTCACATGCATAATTAGTGTGCACACGTATGTCACCTTCTACTCGCTTGGGAGCCGGGGAGTTGCGTACATGCGCTACTCTCGATGGAGGAGACACGACTGGCAGCACAGCAAACAAGGATTTAATAGGTACACGGACGGTAAAAGCACAAAGCACACCAAACTAGAACCATAATTCATCAAAAATGTTGACTCGAACTTAAACACAAAGCTTAGGCTAATACAACACTACCGGCAAATATTCTATTTCGGTTTCGGAGCCTAACTCCGCCTTAAAGTCTCTCGGTCAGTCCTAGCACTGACTCTTCAATGTCTGGTCACCCTGGCCTCGGCCTAACTGCGTCGCAAAGCAGAAACGTGGGCTCTTACGGACCGTCGACTTGAAGTTCTTGTTGAATCCACGTCGTGCTCGTCCGAAGCGTTGAGGGTGCCGTAGGTACCGACGCCTCGCGGTTCCGTCGACCTGGCCGAGTACGTGGCTGGTGCCCCGGTAGCCGCCGCTGACGTGTCACTCGCCGGGTTAGGCCTCGCGAAGCGTTCTTCGCCTTACGTCGTTCGGCATGGCGACCAGGTAGCACGGTGATTATCAGTTGAACGGGCTTGGCCGAGGAAGAGGGATTCTCGATAAGAAGACCGGAACCACCGTGAGCAGCAGCAGCCGGTCCCAGGAGCTTCGCCCGGACGTCTCCGAGGACTACAGCTACACCTGGCCCTTGTCAGCTTCACGAGCTTCGTGGCCGGGTCCTCCACTATCCCGTCGTCAGAACATGGCTGACGAGGCAACCTTCCAGCTCAAGAGCCACGTCGATAATACCCCTTCGATGCTTCTCCCTCGCGGATTACACCTCGGTTCGCGTGCCTCGAGCGCTCGCGCCGTTCGGAACGCTCCGCGATCTTCGTCGTCTTCTTTTTCGTATACCGCCGACGTCCGACTCATGACAACGTCATATAAGAGTGAGTAGCTCTCGCGGTTTTTTGACAGCGGAGCTGTTTAAGCCGAGCGTTAGTCTCTAACCTGCGAACAGAAATTGTGGGCCGATCCTGGCGGTAGTGCAGAAAGGGTCCAAGCGCAATGACACATACCTCTGTGAACTGGCGAAGCTGAGCCTGGTCAAGTCTAGCTAAGCATGGTTGGGACTACTTAAGCTTAGTCTGTCATCGATAGACAATCGATAGTCAACCAGCAGCTAATCGATAATCGATAAATGATCAATAAATTCTGGAAAATGGAAAATGCTGGGGATGACTTGGTAGTGGTTAGCCTAGCCCAAAAGCCAGGCCAAGCTAGGTGCCCATCAGCTCCGCTTTCTCTGTAGCATTGCGCCTCCCGTTTAAGCTACGCTAATACTTTTCCTTTACGTTGCGTGAAAGACAAGTGAAGTTGGGCAATCATGGAGGCCTGATTGCAAAAATAGAATAGAAGCAGGTTGAAATAGCTTTTCGTTAAAGCACCCCTAATGTCTTCGTGTGCGGTGTATTCTCGGCGCAATTAGTTCACGTTGAAGCTAGAATTAGCACGATGGACAATTCGCTCGCTGTTGCTGCCGCTCTTCCCCACGCCATCGTTTTGACAGCGAGTGTCCGCGCTTATCGAGAGAGATGTGTTCATGTGTGATCGTGCGCGCGTGACAACGTGCAGGTTAATTTAGTTAGTAAGCGAATGTTTACAGCAGTTTATGCAGCTGATAAAACGACTAACCTTAGTTTGCAGAGCTGTCTAATAAATTTCTGTCACAATCAGTGATTCGCCTGTCCGGCGAAATTGGTCTTATTGTGAATATTATTGTAGTTATTATTATTATTATTTATTACGCTCAAGCCAGGTGGAATACACATACAATTTTCGAATACAGGCGCAGTTCTGTCTTATTGTGACTGAGTGCCGATAATTTTTTTCGAGCAAATGGGGCACAGCGTGTCGTTTACAAAAAGCAGCTTGGTGTCTGCCACTGCGGATACGGTGGCATAGACATGTTGTAAATCCGGTTTTCTATTGGATGGCGCAGATCAGCATGCACAAAGTGAATTTCGGGTGGTGGGTCGATTCCTTGTTGGAAAAATGGACATATTCTCTCGCGCAAGCCGTTGCTTTAAAAGTGAATCCAAAGTACAAGTGCGCAAAAATGGTGGTATTAGGTAGTGTGCGCTCTTTCCCGTCTCTTGTTGTTTTCTTCCTGTTTGTTTTGGGCAGCGTCTCAATACATTAACATAACGTCACTGTCTCGTTCGACGGAAACACCTAAACATTTTTGCGTTCGGCGTTCTTGGAAGTAGTCCCCTTCCGAGGTGATAAAAAAGCACAGTGCTACTTCATTTTTCGTTTCCTTTTATTAAACGTGTGACATTTAACGGTAGTGCGCGAAGGCAAGTATTACAAGCTTTTGCGCTGTAGTCGTTTTTTGTTGAAAGTTGCACACGTTGCTCCACTCTCGTGCGGCCGAGACATGGACTGTCAGGGTATGGTCATTTATCGGACAATGCCAGGGCTACTACTTTGTTTTCTCGCCAAACCCCCCCCCCCTAGTCGGTCAAATAACAGTCAGAACCTTACCACAAACAAGACAAATTGGCTTTGTGCGTTTGAAAGCGGATAGTGACAGTCTATAAACTCTCTGTCTTAAGATCTTAGCACTTGCTTTCTTTCTAGCCCATGCTGCGCTAGAAAAAAGTCGGCAGAAAATTTTTTTACTGGTTACAGTAAGCATTCTCAATATGCAGTTGTTAACATTTTCGACAGTATTCGTCTTCTTCCGCAATGCGACGTGTGTGGTGGCGTTGTGTAGAGCTTCGGGAAAAAAACGGTCAAATACGATATTCAGCAGCTGATTCATGCACTCTCGTTAAATGCTAAAAGCTTTTTGAGTGGCATGACACCATTTACACACCCTTACGTTGTCATTTTCTTGGCACATGAAAAATTTGTGCTCTCCAAATCAATGTTCAGTGGTGTAAGTGCTGCATTGATTTGCTTCTTTTATTTAATGTACTAAGCTTGAAAATGCCGCTAGTCACACATAATAGAGCAAAGAGAAAAGGCACAACTGCACGCGGCATGGTCTTATCCTTACAATAAATTCGCTAACGAGACAGATCATGAAACCAACTACAAAGTGATATCTCGCTCCAAAGGAATGAGGGAAAACCACTAGGACACACTAAGTTCGACAATCTTATTGTTAACAGGTGATTCAAGGGTGACGCAAGGCGACAACTGTTGCATAAGACGGCGTGCATACGACTAGACCATCAATAGAATAACATGACTTTAGTGAACCAACAACCAATATGCAGGCCATGCGGTAAAGCTTTATTATAGGAACACATTTTCAGCATTGTTCATACAACTCAACGCTTGAAGCCTGTGTATACTTGCGGCGGTACGTATATGTTTTATTGCTGCTTGGCCCACTTTGGTTATTAGCCTGCGTAACACCGTGACTAAATTTCACCTCATCGCACACACATTTAAGCCTTCTTGAAAACAGAACCAGGACGATTCAGTCACTGGAACAGCCTTTCATTTATTTATCACACAGTCCCATATTCGCTCGAGGAGGATTATAGCGGGGAGGATGTATAGACGCATTAAAAACGTTTTTCAAGGTAACATTATAAGAAGTGATACCCAAACCAAACCGGATCTAAAACAGAGAAACAAAGCACCAGGGGCCGAATTCACAAAGCTTTTCGATCATAAGTGCTGCACCACGATTGGCTGACACCTGCTTCTGCGAACAGCTTTAGCGTGAGAACGTTTTTGTGAATCCGGCCCCAGTATGTAGCATACAGTAGTTACAATGAGCCTAAAAGAAACAAATATTGAAATTAAAGGCGTGTAAAATTGTTATACATTACCAGGAATTTGGGACATCGCCGAACAGCACCTCTAGCGGCCGTGTGTGAAAACATATGCGTTTTCTATGGGAGAGCGTCATTTTTTCCAAATAACTAATCATAGACATCGTTTAAAATATTCCCGTGGAAATAAGCTCTAGGCGCTTAGCCCAAAATATCATGCAAGTGGTACCATTACTTACGGCAGAAAACCCGTTCCAAATTGCGGGCGAAGTTTCAAGTATGGGAGTCTATTGAAAAACCAAAATTCTGGAGGCTTTTTGGCCAGTAAAAAGCAAATTGCGATGAACCTATTGCATCGATTGACGTATTCCTGGGGATTTATCAACTTCAATGAATCAGCTTTCAGCTAGTTGCAGCAGCAGCTCTTGAAATGGCAAAGAAGTCGTTCCAAAATCGCAGTTTTCATAACGAGGTCGCGGAATTTGTTGTGGTACATACATAAACCTAGTTTTCGCCTACAGCAGCGCTTCGAAACGGTAGCCGAGCGTGTTGAGCGACCACAGATCAAGATCACTGATACCATGATCGCGAGTTCGCAGGTTCGAAGCCAGCTGCGCCGCACTTCTTCTTAACACTTTGTCGCTGCTTAGTTTGGCGGTTTTCCGCCAGATGGCATATTCCAAAATGCCGGTCATTTGGTTACGGTTTCTTTCTACTGTACCAACGTCTTCCTAAAAAATAGCTGGCTGGTTTCGAGAACATGCGAACGTGCTTCCAAACATCTTTTACACTTTAGGTATATTGTATTTTGGAGAACAAACCCAGGTGACGTGTTTTGAAAGTTCATTTCTTTCTTAAGGTGAATATTTATGAAGACATTACTAAGAAATTTTTTTGCCTTTTCAGCTATGTCTTGGGAAAGGCGTGTTTGTGCGACTCTTGTGCGCCTTGAAACGTACCACAATAACTACCGTCCAGTGTGTGCAGTTAAAAGACACAGAAGTAGAAAAGTTGGCTGCAGCCCCAGACGTAGTATTTTTACAAAGGAATACAGTTGAAGCTATTTGACTTAGTATATTTGCATTATATCATAGCAGAATTTTTGCTTATACCTGATCTTCGGTGCAAATGAAGGCTGTCCGAATTATTGCACAAGCTTGTTTGCTTAGTACAAACCAGTACTTCGAAACAAACATTCTACCCTCAATATGCAGCGCACGTGTCTTATCATTTGAACCATGTCATATACCTTCACAAAATTGCAGAAATACTAAAGGTGTTCATATTGCCATGAGGTCTCGAGCTGCGGCGAGCGCGAGCCAGTATTCAGGCAAGGAGAGAAGAAGAAGAGGTTTTTCGTTTTTGGGGTCAGCCATCTTCCTGGCTAGTACTCGTCTCTGCCGGTGCAGGACTTCTTGCTCTGAAGGCCTTCTGTTGCACGTGACAAACTGGTGGAGGTGCTGGGTAGTCCCAGCAAATGTCCTACACGCCTCCTGGTAGCCCTGTGCCTACAGTGACAACACCTGTTCACCCGGCCAGCCGAAGAGTCCGAGGATTGCCCCCTGAGCTTGGACCTCTTCCCGAGACTACGTCAGCTACGCACCAAAGCGGTATGGAAGGCACTACTAGTGCTGCTCACTATACGCTACAGAATGTGCCAAAAGTCTTCCATGGCTCCATCCTTGAGGATGTCGAAGACTGGTTGGCTCAGTTCGAACGCGTCGCTGATTTCAATGGGTGGACCGATGCGAACAAGCTGAAGAATGTATACTTTAGCCTGGAGGATGGCGCTCGCACCTGGTACGAGAACCGCGAACCCTTCTCGTCGTGGAGCGACTTTTGTCGTCATCTGCGGGCAAGTTACGCCAATGCTGATCGCTGTGAACGCGCCGAGCGGGCCATTCAGTCGCGCATCCAAATGCCCAACGAAAGTGTGATGATGTACGTTGAGGACATGACGCGCCTCTTTCGTCGAGCTGACCCGGACATGGCAGAAGATAGGAAGCTCCGGCACTTAATGCGAGGGGTTAAGGAGCAGCTTTTCGCTGGCCTTGTTCGGAGTCCCCCGACGACTGTGGCCGAGTTCTTAACGGAAGCCACGACAATGGAAAAAGTGCTTCAGCAGCGGTCAGCAGTGTACGACCGGCAAATCAGCGTCGCGTCATCGATGGATCAGATCGGAGCTGCCGGAGGTAGCATCAACATCGACTCCCTCTGTGACCTCATCCGATCAGTGGTACGCGACGAGCTGCAAAGAATACACTGCCCGCCTCAACCTGCTGCGGGATCCATATCCAGCCTCATCAGGAACGAGGTGCAGCATGCTCTGCAAGTCCCGCTTGCCAGGGAGGTCACACCACCTGTGCCGACGGAGCTTCGGCGCGCATCATACGCGGAAGCTGCTAGCCGGTATATTCCTGCTTCTCCGCGCTTCGTCCGCCCCACACCTCACGATACACTTCCATCAGTGCAACCGATCCAGCACTTGGAGAACCGCCAACCACTTCAAAGAAAATCGGATGTCTGGCGCACACCGGACAGGCGACCGCTGTGCTATCACTGTGGCGAAGCCGGACATGTGTACCGTGAATGCCCATATCGCCGCCTTGGACTTCAGGGTTTTGCCGTCGACTCTCCAAGGCCAAGATTCGGCGAAAGACCAAGAGCCATTGAGGAATACCTGTCTCAACAGCGCATGCCACTGCCCTTGCGACGGCAGTCACGGTCACCGTCGCCGAGACGATTTTCCCCAAATTCCCGGAGCTCCCCAGTGGCGGCGCAGGGGCGTTCGCCAAGCCCTAGACGGGAAAACTAAAGACAGCGACCTTCGGGGGCGAGGCCGCTGATAATCGACGCGAGCAAGGCCTCCCAGCGACGCGACCAGGTACCGCCAGTGATTCGACAACAACTGAACTCGGAAGCCGACTGTCTTTGGATATACCTGTGGTGCTCGACGGTCACCATGAAGTCAGTGCGTTATTGGACACAGGGGCTGATTACTCGATCGTGAGCCGAAAACTAGCGACACACCTGAAGAAAGTAGTTACGCCTTGGTACGGAACACAAATTCGTACTGCCGGCGGACATGTAGTCACCCCACTTGGTATATGCACACTCCGAGTTGGCATTCGTGGACGTACGTTTCTCTCCAGTTGCCTTGTACTTCGCGAATGTTCTCGAGACATCATCCTGGGAATCGACTTTCTACGGGAATATGGCGCTATTATCGACCTGCGGGAGCGCACCGTGACCTTCTCGACAGAGAGAGCAGCAGACAAAACCGACGACAGCCATCTCAGCACGTTTCGCGTTTATGCCGACACGTCGCGTTAACCCCCCGTTCGAGTGTCCTCGTTGATGTCGTGTGTGACAAGTTACGTGATGGTGAGGCAGTCGCTGAAGGCAACATGTCGCTCTTGCTCACACTAGGTCTCTGCGCCGCTCGCAGCCTCGTCACGCTTCGTGACGGACGTTCTACGCTGCTTGTGACGAATTTTAGTAATGAGCACCGTCACCTTTTTCGTCGCACTGCCATCGCTCTCGCCTACCCCATAACAGAGACTGCTGAATGTTTTACGTCTGCATTAGAGCACTGCACGGGCCCGGCCCGGCCCGAAAGCCCGGGCCCGGCCCGGCCCGCGGGCTGGGCCGGGCCGTCCGAATCGTTTTGTCGGCGGGCTCGGGCCGGGCCCGGGCTGAAAGCCGCGGGCCCGGGCCGGGCTCGGGCTTGAAGCCACGGGCCCGGGCCAGACTCGGGCTCGCTCATTGAAGGGCCTAAGTAGGCCTTCGAGCACACGCGATCGTTATGCATTGCATGGTTCAATGCATTCTGTGCCAAGCTGAAGTGACACGTGCAAGATGACTATCATCATCATCATCAGTCTATATTTATGTCCACTGCAGGACGAAGGCCTCTCCATGCGATCTCCAATTAACCTTGTCTTGCGCTAGCTGATTCCAATTTGCGCCTGCGAATTTCCTTACTTCATCACCAGACCTAGTTTTCTGTCGTCCTGGACTGCGCTTCCCTTTTCTTGGTATCCATTCTGTAGCTCTAATGGTCCATCGGTTATCCATCCTACGCATTACATGGCCTGCCCAGCTCCATTTTTTCCGCTCAATGTCAATTAGAATTATCGGTTATCCCCGTTTGTTCTCAGATCCACACCGCTCTTTTGACTGTATATCTTATCAGATGACTATATCTTATCAAAGAAAATAGTAAAACAGATGAAGTTCTCATTTTTAATAGCGGAGCTGTTTCAGCCGGGCCAAATGTGTCCGCTGAATCCAAAAATGTGGGCCGATCCTGGCAGCAGTGCAGAAAGGGTCCAAGCGCAATGGCACATACACCTGTGAACTAGCGAAGCTGAGCCTGGATAAGTCTAGCTAAGAATAGTGGGGACTAATTGCCTATCGATAGGCAATTGATAGCCAATCAATAGCTAGTTGATAATCGATCAATAATCAATAAATTCCTGAAAATGCTAGGGATGACTTGGTAGTGCTTAGCCTAGCCCAAATACGTGGCCAATACCTTACGATAGCCAATCGGCAGCCAATCAATAGCTAATCGATAATGGATCAATAATAAATAAATTCCGATAACTTGGCAGTGCTTAGCCTATCCCAAATACGTGACCAATATCTTGCAATAGACAATCAATAGCGAATCAATAGCTAATCGATAATCAATAATAAATAAATTCCGGGAAATGCTGGGGATGACTTGGTAGTGCTTAGTCTAGTCCAAAAGCCAGGACTAGCTAGGTGCCCATCATCTCCGCTGTCTCTTTAGCATTGCGCAGCCAGTGCAAGCTACGCTAATTTGTTTTTTCCTTTTCCGCAAAAACGAACATTGTTTCCGCGTAAGGAAAAATAAATTATACAAAGAACCACTCCTCAAACCATTTCCATGTTACCGCTTTTGCGATCGCACTATTAGAGAGTAATAGTTGAGCGGCTCAGCGGGCCAGCGGGCCCAGCGATGGAGCGGAGGGGACAGCGGAGCGCAAGATGAAAAGAAGAGTAATAGCTGAGCGACGCCCCGCTCGTTTCAGCGGATAGTACTGCTGCGCCATCTGTTGAACAAGGTTGAATTACTCTCGATCAAGCAGAGACTTTGCTGCGTTACCTGCCGAATAAAATTGAAGTTACTGCGAAAAGAATATTATTTGAAATATTAAAAAAAGAAAAGAAATATTATGCGAAAAGAACGTTCGCGTTCGCTGCCGCTTCTTGAAAACGCTCGCACGCTCGTCCGCTGCGCACGCTCCGCTGAAGAGACGAAATGAGCGGGCGAGCGGCGCGCTCCGTGAACACGCTGGATGTCCCAGCGGGCCGCGCATGCGCAGTTGGCGTCTCCGCTCATTCGCTGGGCCCGCTGGCCCACTGAGCCGCTCAACTATTACTCTCTATTACCAGTGTCGATAATGTGGCATTATTTTAGCGCTAAGGCCAGTTACTTTTTGCTTCAATGCATAAAACAGCGTTTTCCTCAAAAAGTTAATTGGAACGCCCATGAATTTTGTCGGGCATATTGAAAATTAATATCTCGAAACTGGTTCAGTCGTGAGAATTCGTTCCAAGTGGATACGCCTTGCGAACTCAGCGGCTATAATTCGTAGATTGAAAGATGTGCAGTAAAATAATTAAAAAATTAATTCGCGTAATTATGTTAAATATTCAAGTGGGCGTTTTTACCATCCATTAGGCCATCCATGTCAGAATTAGCTTGTAACTACAAAAAACAATTAGCCTCCTTCGAGCGTCGTCGCATTAATGCGAACACAAGAAATCCTGAGATATGGTCAATTCCATACTTCAGAACACTCTATAAGCATCAGTCGTTAATACATGACCTACCATTCACTTACAACAGATACAAAAATGGCGGTATTTTCAGTAAGAAGGAAATCAGCTGACACTTTGGTCACTTGTAATGTATCTGATGTGATTATTATTCTGCCTCTCTGTATGGTTCTGAGTATATAATGTAAAGCCTGTTTCGTTTTCTTAGCAAATGTTGATCTTGCAAAATTCAGTCTCATGCTATGTTGTATAGCTGGTGCTGCGTTGTTTTGTATAGCTAGTATTGTTATTGTAGTGTTGTTTAAAATGCATTCTGTTAAAACTTTTCCAATTCTGTTAACTCGCCGTTACGCAAATATTTTTTGCCTTTCCATTCATAGCTATTTCGTCTATGAGGAATTCCAGTGATAGCTGGAAATATATGTGAATTATTTTGCATGTGTGGTCTTTCGGGTCATGTCAAGCTACATATGTAGCTTTTAATTCGAAATGACCGTCCAGCATGTAAACTGGACGATAAATTGATTTGATCTGTTTGATTTCGTCGGACACTTTGAAAATTATTATCTCGAAACTAGTTTAGTCCTGAGAATTCGTTCCAAGTGGATACGCCTTGCGAACTCGGCGGATATAATTAGTGGATTGAAAGATGTGCCATGGAATAATTAATTAAAACGCTAATTAGCGTAATTATGTTAATTCTTCAATTAGGCGTTTTGATTTCTCGGGGAAGTAACGGCCGCCTCACCGAGTAGTTTAGATCAAGGATTGTAACTGTGCTATCTGTCACATGCAATCTTTAAAAATTTGGTTCAGCTAAAATGAAATGCCCTGTATATTTGCATGCTAAATGACATCATAGAACCATATCGTACAAATCAAGGTAAGTACATGCGCACCACCAGAAAAATAGTAACACAGGCAATGGGCCTGCTTACTGATGTTCCCGTGAGAGAAACAAAGATTTCGGCCTTTTATTGCTTATATACTGCAGCTGATTAAACCTCGAGAAGGTGAGGCTGACAGATACGGTACAATCTGTAAGTAAAAAATAGGAATTTTTTTCTTACAGGCCGGGCCTGGTCATGCACACGCGGGCCCTAGCTAAGCTTAGTAATGAACGCCCGGGCCCGGGCCGGGCCCGGGTCGGGCCCGGGCTTCGAACCACGGGCCCGGGCCGGGCTCGGGCTTTGTATTACGGGCCCGGGCTGGGCTCGGGCCTCGTAAAGCGGGCCCGGGCCGGGCTCGGGCCGAAAAATCAGGCCCGTGCAGTGCTCTAGTCTGCATCACTGGACAATGCTCTCCAATCGACACCGGGGGCTGCGACGGCATCACTAAGCAAAGTAGACATTAATTCGACTCTACCGGAAGAACAACAAATAGCGCTGCATGAATTGCTGCTTCAATTCCAAGAATGTTTCGCCTCGTCCTCTAAGGTGCGTCAGACGCCCATCACGAAACACCGAATCATTACATATACCGACGTGTCGCCCATAAAACAACAGCCTTACCGAGTTTCGGCCAAAGAACGGGACGCGATACATACGCAAGTCGAAGAGATGCTTCAGGACGATGTTATACAGCCTTCCAAAAGTCCCTGGTCATCGCCGGTCGTCCTCGTGAAGAAGAAGGACGGAACACTACGTTTCTGCGTTGACTACAGGCGGCTAAACAGCGTGACTAAAAAAGACGTCTATCCACTGCCCCGCATCGATGATTCACTCGACAGACTGCGACGCGCCAAGTATTTTTCATCTATAGACTTGAAAAGCGGATACTGGCAGATTGAAGTTTATGAACGAGATCGCGAGAAAACGGCCTTTGTTACGCCGGATGGCCTGTATGAATTCAAAGTGCTCCCTTTCGGCTTGTGTTCTGCACCTGCGACATTCCAGAGAATGATGGACACTGTTCTCACTGGTTTGAAGTGGCATACTTGCCTCGTTTATCTTGATGACGTCGTCGTATTTTCGGCGACCTTTGAGGAACACCTGAATCGTCTGAAGACTGTGCTGGACGCCCTCCGCGCCGCTAACCTCACGCTGAAGCCAGAGAAATGCCACTTCGGTTACAAAGAACTTAAGTTTCTCGGCCATGTTGTGAGCGCGGATGGCGTTCGGCCTGACCCTGACAAGACCACCGCCGTAGCCTCCTTTCCTGTTCCCCGTGACAAGAAAGCAGTCCGTCGCTTTCTGGGGCTCTGCGCATACTATCGCCGCTTCATCGCCAATTTTTCTAGGATTGCCGAACCTCTGACTCGCCTCACACGAGAAGATGTACCATTTGTCTGGAATGAAGAGCAGGACGCGGCTTTCACCGAGCTGCGAGAGCGTTTGCAGACACCACCAGTTCTTGCTCACTTTGACGAGGACGCTAATACTGAAGTCCATACCGACGCCAGCAACGTGGGTCTTGGCGCCATCCTGGTCCAACACCAAGAGGGCACAGAGCGCGTGATAGCTTACGCCAGCCGTACTCTTTCACGCGCAGAAGCAAACTATTCCACCTCAGAAAAAGAGTGCCTTGCAGTGGTATGGGCGACCATGAAGTTTCGGCCTTACCTCTACGGTCGCCCCTTCAAAGTAGTGACCGACCACCATTCATTGTGCTGGTTGACCAATATACGAGACCCCGCTGGGCGACTCGCACGATGGAGCCTTCGTCTGCAAGAATTCGATCTCACCATCGTATACAGATCAGGCCGCAAGCACGAAGATGCGGATTCGTTGTCGCGTGCACCCACCGATGTTTGTGATCCGGCCGCTGAGGATGACAGTGGATTCCTTGGGGCCCTCACCGCAACGGACTTGATTGCACGACAGCGCGAGGATACCGAAATCCGCGCAATCATCGAGAACCTCGAAGGACGCAACTCTCCCATACCTCGACGCCTTTCTCGCAGTCTCTCGTCCTTCTGCCTTCGAAGAGGTGTCCTGTATAAGAAAAACTCGAACAGCAACGGCAAACCCTACCTTCTCGTCATACCTGCTGACATGCGCGACGACATTCTTCTTGTCTGCCATGACGAGCCCACATCTGGTCACTTAGGCTCCTCCCGAACTCTCGCCAGAGTTCAACAGGCGTACTACTGGCCCAAACTATCTACATCTGTAAAGCGCTACGTCAAGAGTTGTCGGGAATGTCAACGCCGCAAATCCCCGCCACTGAAGCCCGCGGGGCTGCTGCAACCGATCGCACCACCCAGGGCACCATTCGATCAAATAGGCATGGATTTACTCGGGCCTTTTCCACTATCATCAGCCGGCAACAAGTGGATCGTAGTCGCCACAGATTACTTAACCAGATACGCCGAGACAAGGGCTCTACCACGCGCTACGGCTGCCGATGTTGCCCAGTTCTTTATAGACCAGATCGTTCTTCGACATGGAGCCCCGTCTTACGTGATCACTGACAGAGGCACAGCTTTCACGGCCCAGCTTATTGACGACGTATTCAAGCTAAGCTACACGAGCCATCGCAAGACCACTGCATATCATTCGCAGACCAACGGGTTGACGGAACAATTGAACAAAACCATCGCCGACATGTTATCCATGTACGCCGATGTACAACACAAGACGTGGGATCAGGTTCTACCGTACGTAACATTTGCGTACAACTCTGCCATCCAGGAGACGACGCGATTCACGCCGTTTCGTCTTGTCTATGGACGTGAGGTTCAGACCATGCTGGATGCGATGCTTCCACGCGATTATGACGCGCTGCTCACCCCTGACGCTGAGCAATTTATGCAGTACGCCGAAGAAGCTCGCCAATTAACACGCCTACACATCACGCAACAGCAGAGTGTAGATGCACGTCGCTACAATCTTCGCCATCGCCAAGTGGAATACCACCCGGGCGATCAAGTTTGGGTGTGGACGCCGGTGCGCCGCCAGGGGTTGTCAGAGAAACTGCTCAGTCGCTACTTTGGACCCTACAAAGTGCTGCGTCGCGTTAGTGACGTGAACTACGAGGTTCTCCCGGATAGTGCCATGTCACCCCAGCGTCGAAGGCAGCACTCGGAGATTGTGCACGTTGTACGACTCAAACCTTATTTCGCGCGATAGTGCGACAGCGTCTCAACTTTATGATGTACTTTATTTTTCTCTCCCTCACCCCCCACTTGTGCTTACTTTATGTTCCTTCCCTTTTTTTCTTTCCCTCTACCTACGTCGACCAGCGCTAGCATCGGGACGATGCCCGTTTTTTTCACAGAGGGAAAATGCCACGAGATCTCGAGCTGCGGCGAGCGCGAGCCAGTATTCAGGCAAGGAGAGAAGAAGAAGAGGTTTTTCGTTTTTGGGGTCAGCCATCTTCCTGGCTAGTACTCGTCTCTGCCGGTGCAGGACTTCTTGCTCTGAAGGCCTTCTGTTGCACGTGACAATATCCTTTTACCCTTTTACCACAACTTACGCAGAGTAGTATTGGAAATTATGTGAAAAGACCCTCGGACGTGTTAATGTAGCCTGTCGTGTAAAAATAGAGAACGACTCCAATCACAGACCACACCCTTTTTGAGTTATGCCCACAAAGTTGTGCAAGAAGACACAGTTTTCGGCTACAATTACCAAAGTTGCCATATAGCATTCTGCTGTTCTGTTCTTGACTAACTCTATTGCTGAATCAGGTCACAGCACCATGATATAATTACTGTAATTACTTAGTAATTCTGTGAGAATATTCTCCTACCCTACATTTAACATGTTTGAACAATTGAAAAAACATGAGAAAGGACCCTGAGGGGTTACAGAAATGTTTCTTTATTAGAATCGTTTATGACCCATATCAGTATGGTCGTTTTGTCATGATCACGCCAGCGTGCACTGAGCATCATTTATCATTTTGTCTACTGCCAACAAATAAAATACAAAAGTGTCGTTCCTTGTGTGTGAGTAGCACAATGACAGCTGAACCTTTCATATGGTCCCACTAAGCCAAACCTTCCCTTTTCTGCCATGGTGCCACAGGACATGTCAATTTTACACTTGATTTTCGCCCGTTCAGTTTACTAGAAAGCATAGGCAGGTACACAAGATGAACAGGCGAAGTTTTGCAGTAGTCCTGAGATTTGAGTAAAATTTCATAGGCAATGTTATCTTTTATTTGTTTACAAATTTATTGCACCTCATTGGTGATAATAATGACGTACTACATAGTAGTTCAGTTCTTATACTTAATACATCATGTCTGAGATGGCTGTCCTGAAAATTAACCAGGTGTAAGCATTGCATGACGTTGGCTGGAAGGGCATTCATTAAAAAATGTGTGCAGAATAAAGAAAATACAGGTGTTCAGTGGCACAGTCACCGTCAAAAGTTTACGCGGCCGAGATTCTGCGAATAAGTTCATTTTCAACGCAGCTACGCCCGCAGCCAGTAAAAGTATGCAAAACTTTTGTTTACTCTAGACCAGTACACGCTGTAAATTCGAATACCACGATGCGTGCCTCAGACGTAGAAATATAATATTTTTTCAGCTTCAGGCGTGCGAAAGCATTGGACGCTGACTATACGGTCGGAAGGCCAGGCTGCTTTTTAGATTATACGTGATGACAAGCGCCGAGCTCTTGATGATAGAATATTAGAGCGTAGAATTGTAGAATTTGTGCAAGGTCAGGTGACTTCACGACGCAAACCTAGCGATAGAAGCTCAGCATGCTTTTTTTTGTTAACAGTGATGATAAATGAATGGTCATAGTAAATTAATGTTACTGTCCGTTTCTGGACAGACTCTAGTGTAATGCATACGTTCATGCTATTCCATAATAGATTCCATGCTATTTCCATACAGGGCATTTATATTCGAATTTTGGCCTGTCTTACGCCTACCGAATCTTTAGCAATGAGAAGAGGTAGGCAATTGCTTCTTGGGGTGTAGCCGAGGCCATGGTAGATGTGATTAGTAATGCGGTATATGTGAGTAGGCTGACAGGGATTATTACATGAAGTACGCCAACGTACCTAGGTTAAGTCATGGTGGAAACTACGGAGCCCTTTATTGTATATATGTTGAAATCATGTGAGAGTGTCTCTGCTAAAAAGATATAAGTTTAATAATATCACGACTGAATGGCCTTCTGATAAGGTGTTGGTAAAAATACTGTGTACGAAGTTCTATTGTGGTTTAAAGTGCAACGCTATCAGCGTTTCCAAAAGAAAGTGACTACAAGTCCACCTTTCTCGGGCGTTCATTTCACCTAGGTACCACCGCCTGACTCGTGACCTTTATATTTTTAAATCTGCCCCGATGACATAAGTTACATTGCGGAAAAAAATAAATACCTTTCTAAAGAATGAACCATCACAGCTTCCCGACAAAGCGCAGTACGTTGGCGCAAGTCGTCATGTGTGATCACGATAACAACGACAGCCCGTCGTTAAAAATGACTTGCCACTCCCCAGTTTTTCTTTTTTTGTCAAGGACGCGACTAACCCGTAGAAGGGTAATCCCGACCTTGGCATGATGCTTGCGACTTTTCAGGTTCCGGACGAGCGCGTTCTTTGTGTATAATTCAGGCGCCTTGCATCGAAAGGCTTACACCTTTAAACAGCGAAAGGCTTTCACAGTCACTTCGGTAGCTCCACGGAAAGCGCGGACAATCAGTGCACTTTCAGCACAAGCGCTCTGAACCAAGACACATATTTGCGAGAAAGGAGCTCCTATATTACCCATCCCGAAAAATGTATCCACAAATTACACCTCATTATACCGATGTGTTTATGAGCCGCACTCTGGCGCCTGTATTCCGTATTATGACAAAAAATAAAGTTTGTGCAGTGTCAGTAGCCTAAACATAAAACAGGAAATTGAAGTCATCACAAAGACTGTCATATATCATAAATTGCAAGAAAAAAAAAACTGAAACTGTACTTCATAATACTCGCAATGCAAACTTTGATGCATGTGATTCATTTCAATTTCCTTTCTTTTCCGACCCGCCTTGGTTTCTGATGGCTATGGTGTTGGGTTGCTGAGCACGAGGTCGCGGGATCGAATCCCGGCCACGGCAGCCGCATTTCCATGGGGGCGAAATGTGAAAACACCAGTGTACTTACATTTAGGTGCACGGTAAAGAACCCCAGGTGGTCCAAATTATTCCGGAGTCCCTAACTACGGCGTGCCTCATAATCAGATCGTGGTTTTGGCACGTAAAAGCCTATAATTTAATTTGAACGAGAAGAAAGGGAACCGAGGTGCCCGATTTTTAATAAGCATATCATAATGAGCCAACAAACAATCACACCAAGGACAACATAGGGTAACATTACTTGTACTTAATAATTGAATTAAAGAAATGACAAATTAATGAAAATGAAAATGGATGAAAAAACAACTGTCCGCAGGTGGGGAACGAACCCACGTCTTCGCATTACGCGTGCGATGCTCTCACCATTGAGCTACCGCGGAACCGTTTTCCCATACACTTTCTGGGGTGTTAATTTAATTTAATTTTTTAAACCTAAATGTTGCAATTCGTAATGGTTAAGGGGAAATAAACATGCACTCTTAGCGCGCGCAGAAACTACGCCGGTTTCTAGCGAGGGGAGCTTCACGCCGTGACACAGCAGACCCCTTCAAGCATTGACAGTGCAGCATGCTGCCGGCCGAAGTATACGCGCGGTGGGGTGCAACTCGGATGTGGCGGGGGCTGCGGTTGCAACGCGAGGATAATTGGATGTGACGGCCGTTCGCATCGAAGATTAAAAAGATTGTTGATATTGAAGCGATAGCTATGCACTATGACTTAGCCAAACAAGGCGGGTTTTCATGGTGGATCTTGAACGCTATCACAAGGAAGGTTTACTGCAAAGAGTTATATGGCGGGTAGAGGCGCGGTGAGGTTTAAAGCGATAGCCCTGTGGCGGCCCATGCGCAAAAAGAAATTGTCACTTAAGTATCCTTACGTGATTTGAATGCGAAAGCTTCTCTTAGTCATTACCAATAAAGACTTCCTAAGTATTACAACTAGTTTGCGATCCTTCCTTCGCTTTCTTTTCTCTGCGTTCATTAATCACCAGACCACAACAATTCAGAACTCATCGCCAAGTAGCTACGAGTTAATATGGTGATCCACTTTAATCCACCTTAACCAAATTTAATTCATTGTAATTTAGTTTACTTCAACTTAATTCACTTGACTCCACCTTAAGTCACCCTACTCTAGCTTGTTATTTAATTCACTTCACTGTAATTCACATTAATTCACAATAACTACCCATAATTACTACTAATTAACGTTGTCATACTATTTACTATCTTCTCTATTACTACTGATTTCATTCAAACGCTGATGACGTCCCATTGACTTTTGATACCACTCGTTGTGGACGACGCCGGGTTTTCTACCTCATGGATCATGTTGTGCTTTCGCATTAATGACTACTGTAGACGACAACTGTACGTCTGCACGGCACAGAGTAAACAGCTTTCCCATTTTCATTGCGATTTGCGCAGCCCCGGTGCGCGGCGTCCCGTCATGCTCAGAGTTGCTGCAGATAGTTATTGTGCGGCGACGAGGGCGAGCGTGTATACTGATCGAGTGCACGCGATAGGAGTGAGACCGCTGCTCCGGCCTGAGCGGCCAGATGTGCTTCCTGAAGCCGTGGTGGGAACGCGCCTTTGCCGATACGGATGGCACAAGAGCTGAAGCAAGTGGTATGCCGGCGTTGTTTCCGCCATGTGCTCTGCTCTGTGCCGAGTAGAACGACTTATATCACTTGTCGCGTTGTGACAACGCCCGGCCAACGGCGGTGCCCGTGGTGCGAGGAAAAGAGAGACGCTGCGTATACAGGGACACTATCCCTCACCAGTACACAGGAGCCCAAGCCCAGAGTCCACTAAAGTTTGCTTAAGAGATTTGGTAGTGGAGATGTGGTTTATGGTAAATCAAAAAAAAAATAATAATCACGATAAGTAAGCCAGAGAATGTTGATTCCACTGTCCATCTGCATCAAATCTACAGATTTAACACATGAAAACTTTTCTATAATCGCAATGGAACATTCGCACCACTTATGCTAAAACACTGCGTTGAATATCATGTAAAGCTTTCATTGTTGTTGTACTTCCTCTATAATAATTATTCAATAATAATGTAATATAGTAGTAGCAGTAGGGGTAGTAGTAGCAGTATAGTAGCACTGATAGGGCTTCGGACCCTCCCCCCTCCCCCCGAAATTTTTTCGTGCCGGCATGCACCACCAACCAAAACTACCACCGACGCCGGGAATCATTCTGGATTTTGTCTACAATATCTTTTTCACGCTCGAAAAGACATTTCGGCACGCACATTGCGAACTCGGGCTGGATTTCGTGGCAACGCCCTTGCACCTGGAGTCACGTAACGCAAGGAGCCCCATCCGAGCACAAACTTTCAAGGGCTTTTCGATAGCAAGCGGGCGCGTTGTGGCATCTCGCAGCGGCCGCGGAATCTACGGAGCGCATGGAATTCAATTCCGAAATTTTATGGGTATAAAGTTCTCATAAGCTTATGACGCGAAAGGTGCACTGACATTTCCAAAGGCGTGCTTTAGATTTTCAATTCTGTAACTTTATGGGTGTAATGTTCTTATAAACGTGAGCTAACATGCGCGCACTGAAGCCCTCGTGTCCAAGCCGTTTCAGATATGGAAGCCCGCGCTCGCAATCTTCCACACACACGAAAATACTAAATATGACCATGACTGCCAGGTGGCAGCTGATAATTTTCTCCAAACATTTTCAGGAAGGGCGCCCGATGTGATCAATCACCTGGACCAGGGCAGGCAAAGTAAAATAAGAGAAAACAGAAGAAAGTTAACGGCCTATTATTGAGGCGGTTCTTTTTCGCGGACAACGTCTGGCTCTCCGTGGCCATAGGGACAGTGGTCCTATGGATTTAAGGAAATCGCCTCTGAAAATATTGGTATTTTCAGAGCGCTTCTTCATTTGCGAGCTGATTGTGGACATACATATCTGAAGAACCATTTGGATGTTGCCCCAGTAATACCTCGCATTTAAGCCCACATTTGCTGACGAAACGACGGATATTGCCGGTATTCAACAGTTTACTGCTTGTGCAAGGTACCTAAACAAGGATGCCAACGACATCGAAGGAGTACTTTTAGGTTTTAGCACCGGAATAGATGCCCTCTCTCATTGCGACTGCAGGTTCTATGTAAATATGTAGAAACGGCTTCAGATTCTAGTCACCCTTACTGTGACCACTTCAAGAGCAGATAGTATATTTTTAACATGAGAATAATACCAAAGCAATACCCTTCCTTAATTTTGGGTGCAGAAAATTTGTCGCCGATCTGCAGGAAGGTAAATTACACATTTTCGTACTGATATCTGCATTATTACTCTATTATCTAACCATATGGTGCTGTCGCGGCCGCCGCATGGCCCAAGTACATATCACGAGTTACTTTCAGACATAGCGCAAAAACGTACGCACAACACACACGAAGACACGACAGACGCGGACGAGCGCTACTACCAACCGTTTATTTCAGTCAACAAACCCTCCCATTTATAAGGTGAACCACGTACACCAGTGTCACGCCCCTTTCTCATGCGAGGTGAAAAAAAGAAATCTAAAAACGTTAACAGTACTGTCTGCCTCAGGCAACAGAGTTCAAATAGTTTTCAGTTCGGCACTGGGCAAAAGAGTTGACGCTTGGCTTATAGACCGTTTCACTGATTACAAACATAGGCCCTGCACGGCTTCCGGTTTTGCCCACTGACGTAGCTGCTGAATGTAACTAGCAAAGAAGCAATCATGCGTTTTAAAGCATAAACCTAATAAGGCACTTGACCGGAAGTTTCTAGGGGGCGGCACGCTCGCTGCTGTTATCGCGAGCATGAAACCGTCTATACAAATATCTGAGTTCTTGTGGATGTAGAATTATTCTAGAGCCACTCGAGCCGTGTAGTTTGTTGATTTGCCTAAGATAGTGGTCTCATAAAATCGTGCCTCGCAACCACACGAAATGATGTGGGCAACCAAATGTGCATACTTGTCCTCTTTTTCGTTAACTTTTAGCGCATGCTCCCTGAGCCGGTCGTTTATGCACCATTCGGTTTGGCCGATGTACACCTTCCCGCACAACACTCCTGTCGCACACCCCACGAAGCGGCTATCATGGCTCGTTTGGCAACCTCCTTTCCTATCACCGCAAATTCGACGGCAGAGCCTGGATAGCTTATCAGGAGCAGTGAAGACCACAGGAATACGATGCCTGTTCGCCACCTTCTTCAGGTTGCGCGAGACCTGATGCATATAAAGCATGGCTACGGGTCTCGCCATCCATCGCTGTGTCTCAGCCCTTTCCGCTCCAGCTCTGTTCTTTACCCTCTGCAGGAAAGACTCGGCCACCGCAACAACAAGCAACTCAGGGAATCCCGCTGCTAATAGGCGATCAATCTGATTGTCAAAGCTATGCTGCATTGAATGCGGGCATGACTTACGGAGCGCAGCATCCAGAAATTGTAATGCGATGCCCCTTTTTACTATTTTAGGGTGGGCAGATCTTAAAGGCAGGGGACACTTCTTAACTCGTGGGAGGTACTCTCAGCAAACATGGCCTACATTAAATTTTAGCCTGAGATCCAGGAATTGTAACCCCTCTGTTCCAAGCAATTGATGAGTGAAACTCACACCCTGCCCAGCTTGAATAAAAACATCTAAAATACTCCTAGGGGCAGTGAAACCGTCCTCTTTCTTTAAAAGAATTAAAAAGTCATCGACGTACCGAAACACTTTGAATACCTTCCCCCCATTAAAAGCTACATCAAGCGCACTGTCAATATCAGCTAAAAATATGTCGCATAGAATCGGAGCCACGCAAGACCTAATACACACTCCTCTACGTTGCAGAAAAGGCTGCTCGTTAAAAACACTAAATTTTACACTAAGATAAAATTCTAAAAGCGTTAAATTATGAACCGACTAGCAAGCGGAGTTTTGGAAATTGCATTCGCCACACGCTGTTCAATGCACTTCCTAACAGCAACTAAAAGCTTATCTTGAGGTACTGAATAAAACAAGTCCTCAACGTCGACAGACAAGCCACAATCTATACTCCTGTTGTGTTTCATATATTCAGCAACTTCTTCAGATTTCCTCACGCGGAAAGGATCAACAACCGTGAGTCACTTAAGGCTCTTCAGTAAAAACTGACTAACATTCTTTTTCCAAGCCGCCCCCCCCCCCCCTCGCTCACAATGGTGCTGAAAGGGACATCTACCGTATGTTTTTTTGCAGAAAAGAAAACCTTCAGACTGTTCCCCTTACTATTTCTAATAGCACTAGCAAGATCATTCAATTCCAAGTCCTTACAAAATTTGATGAACTTAGTCTTAACCCTCACTGCACTTTTCTAAACAGCCACAAAGTTCTTGTCCACGGCCGCTGGGGCTTTTTCATTGAACGTGCCTTTCGGCATCACAAAAAATTCACCTTCCTTGTCAGCTTCTAGGAGAACCACACTGTTCTGCCAAACTGAAAGTAACTATATCTATACTGGATCTTCTGTCTTTCTATGCGTAAAGCTACTACTATGTATAACTGCGCAACATGTCTATTTGTATTGTTTGACGCATTACATACAGTGACGTTTGCCTCAATACGCGGAACTATTGGATACATATACATATATACTGCCCTGGCGATACCAAGTGAAACATATGAAGAAGCCTCCGGCAGGATGCAACAGGATGTGCATTTTTTGGTAGAATGGTTCAACGCTAATCAGATTTTTACTAATACTACAAAAACCTGCCTACTTTGTTTTCATAGCCCATATAAAGTGTTTAGAGCATTCTCAAATATATACCTTCATGAGAGGAATTGTACGTGCTGTTCATGCCCACCTTTGGAACTCAAATCCAATTTCAAATATCTTGGTGTCACATTTGACGAAACACTGTCATGGAACTTACATATCGCAGAGTTAGCCAAACGCTTGCGCCTAGTGTGTGTTTATATATATGCTTTACGATCTATATGTGATGTATCCGTTAGAAAAATGGTATATAAGGGACTGGGAGAGTCCATATTACGATACGGAATAACAATTTACGGAACCGCATCTTTATACAAATTGAACACACTAAGCCGCATAGTGCACAGAATTGCAACCAATCTCGCCTATGGAACCAACTATCACGATAAGTGAGCCAGAGCCATTATGGAACATTTTGACATGTTACCTGTACACAAGCAATTTATCTTTGACATATTATACAAGCATTTCTTTCACAGCCCCTTCAAAATCTGCAACATTAAAGTACGGCCTCTCCGTCATTCGGAAAATTATGTCATACCCCGCATCTTCACCGCTTATGGCAAAAGAACCCGCATCTACTACGTTCCTTATTACTTCAATAAAATACGCACCTTCCCGAGCATTACCGGATTAAAAGACCTTAAGAAGTTCCTTCGACCTTGGTTGAACGATAATATAGACTGAGGTAATTTACTATTTGCCATGTTCTTAGTGTTTTCATTTCGTGTACGAAAGTGTACACGGTGGAAAACTTGCTTTCATTTGTACTGTTTGTTTGTTTGTTCTTACGTCGCACAAGGAATTGCTGCGTATTTGGTTGATTTTATTTCTCTTCTTTCTACTATGATTTATTCGCTGTTGTTTCATGTGCTTAACTTGGCTGCCCAGCTCTGCACACAAGCGGCAACGCTTATGCAGGCTGGAACTCGTTGTACGAATTGAAGTGAATAAAATATTATTATTATTATTATTATTATTATTATTATTATTATTATTATTATTATTATTATTATTATTATTATTATTATCATTATTATTATTTAAACACCTTGTTGCGAGGCTTTGTGTATACAAACAGTGCATTTTTTTACCAGTGACACTTTTGTGCCCTTTATCAACTTCTATCGTCGCACTTATATATTCCATTCTATTTTCGCATTTCTAATGTACATCTTGCAGAACTCCTGCTTCTTATATGTACTAGTGGTACATATTCTCGTGGTACGTACTCGTGGTTGCAGAAAGGCCGCGCCTCTCTGCTACCACGATTTTATTTTATTTCCTGCGCAGCCTGGGCATTCCGGCTGAAATCAAGAGCGCAAGCCTACGTGCGCGTGATGGACCAATACAACGTATTAAGCAAATTCGGGGCCGTGCAGCTGCGCTTGAATATATTTAAATTTTTTACTGATGCCATGGTCTCGAAACTTCTGCTCGCGACTGTACAAAAAAGTAAACAACGTTCTTTAATGACAAAAATTTATCAAAATATTTGTGCTCAACTTGTTCTTTTCATGGCCTTTACGCTTTTCACACCAGCTGTATGCACTGCTTAGCGGGTTTGGAACTGATATAGTTCTAAAGTTCGTGTGATATTTTCTTTACTAATTAAATAGACAAAAAAAAAACCGCGGAAGCATTGATATCAGTTATTTCTGCCACAATCTTTGGGACATACGAATATATTTTTTAATGAAAAAAATACATATTTTACTTGACAGTGGATAGCATTAAGTAGTTTGTTTGCAGCCTCTAATATACAATGACATTGGCAATGGCAATGCAGTTATTATTTATGTATTTGATCCCTCGACAAATTCTATAAGGAGGAGGCCACGCTGCAACGTGAGCCCTCCCTCTCCGAAGAAAATTTCCGGCTATGCCACTGTGCAGTGAAGCAGGTCTTTGAACACCTGACCAGTTACAGATGATTTTCTGCATTTACACCAGTCGCTTACCCTGAGCTTAGAAAAGGTGTTCGGCTGAAATGTAGCAAATTTTCTTTACAAAGCCACTAATTTACTTTGTTCACAGGAACCTCCCTGATAAAACTGACGTCAATCCGAGCATTTGTTGACGTGATTTTACTCTTTGCGGCGTCAGCCATTTTCGTTACGGCGCGGTTTCGCCAAGGTCACTGCCAATGGCACCGAAAATATAGCCATGCACCTAAGCCTCTCGCCTACGAAAAACAAATTCCGTGGCAGTGAACATAACTCGACCAGGCACCTGGGCCGGTATCTTGTAGCGATGCCTTTAATGTCATAATGCCTTTTCGCGCTTATCGCGCTTTGTCAGTGGTCAGAGTGACGGTCCGCTCGCGTTATCAACGTTGATATCGTGAGCGGACCGTCGCTCTGAACATTGACAAAGCGCGATAAGCGCGAAAAGGCATTATTACTTTAAAGGCATCGCGACAAAATAGCGGCCCTGCACGCAAATGCGCAAATGGACTCGTAAACTGAGGCCAACCGAGATTAAGGGTGTCAATCATGCGACTGCATATCCTGAAACATGCGCCCATCGCGACCATTTAGCAAGCTTACATTATTATTTGAGAATCAGCTTTCGAGAAATGAAGCCACAAAAGGGCATTTTTGATTCGATCTGACAAAAAGTTGGACGAGGAAAAGATGGACGGAAGGGGGGGGGGGGGGGCGGAGGCCGCTCTTTCGAGATTCTGCACCCGCTTTCTCGAAGCGGGGCTGAGCCTCTGAACGCCTATCAATAGCAGCAAAACTGCTGATTCACAGTAGACTAGCTGGCCGCTCGTCTTATACGCGCGGCGGTTATCAGATCAGCCATTCCTGATTCGCGCTCGTCCATGCTCGATGGTGAAAGCTGTAGGCGTGGTCCTTTTTTTCTTTTTTTAATTGTTAAAACGTGTATTCTGTTATCGTCCAGTACACTTCGTGCGTCATCGCGCGAATTTCGAATCTTAAAGGTCCGTACGCCACGTGGTGTAAAAGCTGTGAACTAAAGGCGCTGTCCGGAATTGCTGGGGTTGTCATTCCTTGTTTCTCCATTAGGGCTTTTCCAAGTCCACTTTCTGTTGCTGCGCTTCCTGAAGAAGGTATTCATTATTCGGAGCCTATTCCTTTCCGCGAATTCTACTAACATCTCTCCTCTTGCATTCCTAGAATCGATGCCGTAGTTGCCATCGTAGGGCGAATACCCTCCTACAAATTGTCCAGGCCAGGGACATGGGGCGTACCTCACACTCTGTGCTCACCCACTTCATGGCCGAGGAGCTTCCGCCCTCGGTGAAAATGTTTGGCATCCTTTACGCCGTCTGCAACTTCCGCCCCAAAGTGTAGGCCTGCCTAAACTGCAGACAAGTCGGCCACAGACACGATGCATGTCCTCTGCCGAATCACCTCACCTGCTCACGCTGTGGTCAGAAGCACCCGGCGGACCACCCCTGCACTCCGGAGTGCGTCGTCTGTGAGCAGGCGTGGATCCAGGGGGGATGTCCGGATGTCCTGACCCCCCCCCCCCTCAGATTTCAGCATCGCCGACAGGGGGATGGCCCTGTTACAAAACAATATGGCCACCAGCATTCTTCAAAATTATTTTTCATGAGTACCAGTGGTATCAGCCATAGAAGTAAAGCTAGTTCGCTCACAAGCTTAGTTGTACTCCGTAGGGGTGTGGCATCGCGAAGTTGCCGTAGTTAACTTTCCTCATGAACACCTTGGACCTCCTGGCGCCGGCCGTGCCTTACTCGTCCCGTCGGTGGCGTCGAATGAATGAAGGGACGTCCCTTTTGCCAAGCACGCCGATGTCCGCGCGAGCGCCTTCGCGCCTGATCAGCTTAGTTCCGCATTGAGGTGTCATCGGTTGCCTCATTTGCTGTTATCGGTTCCGCGATCAACCTGCTTAATGAAAGAGATCTCTCACTGAAGTGTTCATATATAAATAATTATAACTAACAGCTAAACTAAGAACTACGCATAGGCAACTTTTTTTTAACTGTAGCACTCATTGTGATCACAGTTACACGTTGACAATATCCAGTAGGAGCACAGTACCTTTCGTACGCTACAAATTTTTCATTGTAACTTCGCATTTTTATTGTCGTACATTAAGCATGGGAGGCTCAAAGCCGCCGGATCCGTTTATCTCAGTGGGAATTCTCGCGGAGCGGGGCGAAGCCTCGAGCAGCGGCTGCGAAGTGGGGGAGCGTGACGTCAGCGGCCAACGCCAGCGCGCGGGCCTAGGATGGCGTCGCGTGGATAGAGAAACGGGAGCAGGATGCGCACCTTGTGTAAAAGGATGACGTCACGTGGAAAACAAAACATGAAGACGCTGGCTCGCGCTCTCGGCTACTACGCCACATCGTTCTTCTTGTAGGTGGCGTCATGAGTCTTCATACGCTGTGCTGTGATTCGCATATCGTAAATAACCAGCGTAGTGGTTGCCGCGTTGGAGCGGAGCGTTACGCTCGTATTCAAGAACGTTCCTCTAGTCAACACAACACCTCAACTCAATAAAGAAGATAGCACCGCCATCCCTCCACAGAAGTGGTCACTGAGCTTCAAGATCATTCACAGGAATTCTTGAGAATTGTCGCGTCTTTATCACTCGAGAAGCGGCGCTGTGCTCAACAAGGTGGAGTGGAGTAAGAGCTTCGAGTCGAGGGCTGTTTGAGAATACGGGAGTTAGTCCTCCAAAGCAAACGAGTGTCTCAGCCGAACACAAAGAATCTTCTTAAGGAAATCAAGGTGTCCCAACAGAACTCCAAAAACGGACGCATTTATAACGAACCTGCTACAGATCATCCCAAATTTTATTTTAAGAAACAATACAGGCTATAGATATACCGGGTGTTCAAAATTAAGCTTTATGGTTTTCTTAAAATTAGGCACTGGGAGGCACGTGAAGACCACCTGCGCAAATACGTTGTGTGGCCAGGGGCACACAAAGTGAGATAATTATCGCTATCTGCAGCCGAATTAACTAAAATTGAATAGTTAACTTTTTATTGACTGCAGTAAGTGCGTATGTTTGTATTCAAAAGTAGAGGCAGTCGTGTTTCTACACAGTTTCACTTGGAAGAATTGTTCTAGCGTGTCTATGCTCCGAGATATCAAACTCCAAATTTTAATTGTCGTTCGCATGATTACACATGCAAGAGAGTGAGGATCGGCGCAAAGCTCCTGCCTGATGTGACGCGGCTGTTGGGTGTGGCGTTTAGTCTGACAACGCGGCGGAGGCATTGGCAAAGATAATCACTGCCCCCCTCCCCCTCACGGCTGGCGAAAAAAAAAATCGAAGAACCCGTCACCGCTGTCGTAACACGCCACCGCGCAGCCTGTAAAGATGGCGGGAGCTGCCATGTCTAGATAATGGCGCGAGCGAGAAGCCGGAGGGCAGTGCGTGTGTAATGGTGACTAGACGACCGGGAATGGTCCTTGCCTAGGCTACGCAAATAAAGTGACTGTTGATTTCGAAGTATTGTAAGTTTTATTGAAATCAAAAGCTATAACTGCACCATCAACAGCAGAAACCTTTTTAGCTATGCTAACGAATATTTCATACTGCCGCTTTAATTTTGGTGTTGTCATGCACAAATATCATGACAACACTTCACCCATCAAGATGTCAATGCCCTAAAAATGTTCAAAATGCCTCCCTTCCACAGCAACGCAAAGCATAAACCGCTCTCGCGTCGACTCGGTAACTCTGCGCAGTACGACAATTGAAATTTGGAGTCGGGTATCTCGGAGCACGAACACGCTAGACTAATTCTTCCGACTGATACCAAGGTAAATACACCTGGTAGCGAAGCTTCCATAGAAGGCCATACGTTCAAAACATGGCGGCTTATCCGCGGTTCATGGGGTTTAGCGCCATCTGTGTCAGGAGGGAACACTTCCGGCGGAAGAAAAAATAATTTGACGTCATATCTGTTAAAAACAAAACTGACGTCATTTTGTTCTCATAGGCACGAAATTTGTTTTCGGAGGCCTGCCGTTTGAGCTCTATATTCAAATGCCCCGCGATTTCACTTGATGGGCGTTCCGAGCTTTCAGCGGGGAAAGCGATGCAGGTAAAGGTCAGCCGTACGGACGTGGAAATTGCATCGCTGCACAAAACATACTTTCTTTGGAGGCTACAAACGCTTTGGGCGTAAATTGCGTAGAGTGGTCGTCCTTTCGTCGAACACTAAGCCCGTCGGCCAGCGCTGTCGCACGACAACAACTAAAGTAAACAAGTATCTGACGGTCGCCACTCACTACTTTTGACTGCACAGATTAAGAAACAATGAAACTACCCGCGTCACTTAATTCAGACAAACGTCGACATGCAAAACAACACAACATGTGAGGGGGGCGTATCGTAACAAGTGAACTTTACGAGCGCACTTTTCCACACACTCCAAGAGCTGCATTGCATTGCAAGTGATAGCGGCGTCAACGCCCACCGCTATCCATGAGCGCTCTCACGGTGGGCGCTGAAACAAGGTATTTATTGATAATTATCATGTATATTAGAGTTGTATCTTCTTTTCTCGCCATGCGTGTATAAAATGGATTAGGAATTTTATTTTCGTTGAATGAATCTAACTGCGTCTCGCTTTAATTAAAACGCTTTTTTTGTTTCCCAGTGTTTATTCCCTCCAAGCATAGTTGCGCTTCAACCGGCTGCTCCCATAACCCCACTGGCTGATGTCGGTGCCATTTGGTTCTGAACCGCTTTTCTCACGCAGCTTCGCGACCTATGTGGATCGACCTTGCTGATACTGTGCAGAAAAACGACTGCCTCTAAGTTTTCAATACTAACATGCCCACTTACTGCAGTCGACAAAAAATAATTGTTCAATTTTAAGTTAATTGGGCTGCTAACAGCGATAATTATCATCTTACTTTGTGCCCCTGGCCACGTAACTTCTTTGCACAGGTGGTCTTCGCGTGCCTCCCAGTGCCTAATTTTAAGAAAACCATAAAGCTGAGTTTTGAACACAATGTATTATCAGGCACAGCCGCCAAGCACATGGCTGCATTGGGTAACGTCCTTTTCCTACAAGCTCGGAGAAACCGATACCTGGCTTCGCTATAGGGCTTCTTCCTCTTTCTGGGGTTTTACGTGACAAAACCTGTTCTGATTATGAGGCACGCCGTAGGGGAAGACTCCGGATTAATTTTGACCACCCGGAGTTCTTTAACGTGCACTAGAACGCAAGCACACGGGCGTTTTTGCATTTCGCCTCCATCGAAATGCGGCCGCCGCGGCCGGGATTCGATCGCGCGATCTCGTGCTCAGCAGCGCAACGCCTGAGCTGGCTGAGCCACCACGGCGGGCCACAGGTGTTGCTCTAGCCGTATAAAACGCGGGTTTATCGTGAGCAGAAACGGTGAATTGTGGTAAATGAGAAAGGCTACTATCATCATCATCATCATTAACAGAAGCTGACCCCCCCCTCAGAAAAAACCTGGATCCGCCCCTGTCTGTGAGGACGCCCACATAACGGGCGCCAGGGCATGCAAGAAACGCTTCCAACATGGAAACAGTTCCTCTCGTCCACGACAGATACAGCAACAGCAGCAGTAGCACGAGTTCCAACTCGGAAAGAAGTCCTTCCCAAGAATCGAAGACGGAAACCGTGGCAGCCAGGCAGCGGAAGCAAAAGTCCTGGACGAAGTTAATCTCGGAGCCGGGACCCTGGGAGCCAATCCGGAAAGGTGAGCTGAGGAGAGCAAGCCTTCCGCTCCAGTAGAGTACACTGCGAATCTAGAGAAAATTCTAAAACTCAGCAGACTATCGAAGGTCTAACTGGAGAGAATCAACAGTTAAAGCAACTGTAGGTTCTAGCGCTGGAACGTTTAAGTACACTCCCAGCTCCTCCCCCCTCCCCCAACGTCCCCTCCGTCTCTCTATCTGCACCTCTACCTCAGAGTCTGATATGGCAGCCCAATCGGAGACCGATCCCACAGATTCCACCACCCAACCCGCAAACAAGAAAAGAACGCAACCGCCCGAATCATCAAATGAGGACCCCACATGCACGGGTAAAAAAATCCGGAAAGAACACGGGGAACTCAGACAAAAGGTTGACGTAGGCTTCACCCAAATCGATGAACGCTTTAATAAGATTGAGAATATTCTAGACATGCTAGTTGCTCGGCTCACCCCCTTGGAAGCTCTGCCACAATCCCCCCCCCCCCTCTCATGCACTTTCGCACCCATAACCCCCTCCTGCACCCTTGCCGCATCCTCACCCTCCCACTCTTCACTCTGCATATGGCAATGGAACTGCCGCGGATTACAAACGAAGAGAGACAATCTCTCACTTTATGTACAGCAGTCTACACCTGCCCCTGATGTCATCTCCGTACAGGAGCCTTTAAAAGCGTGAAAACTTCTCGGCTATCAGGCTGTACACTCCCATCCTACTTCCCCGTGGGCCACCGCATATACACACAGGACAATCTCTTTTATAGCTCACGATCTCTCCGACCTTTACTCCGACTGGATTCTTCTCGAGCTCCTCCCGCGTCGTACTGGACAAGCCACTTATTTTATTTTAAATATTTATTCTAATCCTGGAGATGACCTCACTGCCGCATTCGAAGCAATTGATAGGGCCATCCAAATAGCAAGCTCCACTCCTATAGTGGTGACGGGTGATTTTAATGCACCGCATGTAGACTGGGCACACAGGAGAAACATTCGCAAGGGCCCGAGCCTATTTCAATACATTCAGCGAAACATGTGCACCCTAGTCATTGATTGCACGTTAGCCACATGTATTGGCAACCGTGTGAGCAGAAATATCACCCCAGACCTTAATTTTACTAAAAACGTCCGACAAGTTAACTGGACGCACACAGGAGTCAAGCTCCGCAGTGATCATTAATCCTAACAACTACGTTACCGTGTGCCACTTTACGCCCCAAGTTCCACCTCAAACCTATTGTCGACTGGGACAAGTTCCGTCAAATCCGACGCCAAAACCCGACAAAAGAAATTCCGGATTACAAAGAATGCGCTTCTAGGCTACGGGACGTAGCTCTTAGCGAATAAGTGGCCCCGGCAGAACATATCCGCGATCCAGTTGACAGCAGGCTACTCCACCTATGGGAGGCCTGTCAGAATATGGAGAAACGATGGCTCAAGCAAAAGCATAATCGCAAATTAAAACGGAAAATAGCGCAAACGCTACAGCTCGTCACCAAACACGCGGCCGAGCTTTCGTCACAGCAATGGACTCAGATATGCAACCGACTTGACGGCCCTCTACGTAGGAAGGACTCGTGGTCCTTCCTTCGCCATATGTTAGACTCGTGCTCCTCGCGCTCGGAAAATAATAAGCAAATCACCAAGCTCCTTTTCAAGTTAGCGAAACAAGGGCTAGACCTTGAAGCTGCTCTTTAAGTCACATACTTCCCTACCTAAAGCAGAAATCAACACCGACCTATAAAGGAGCCCCCAATTCACACTTGGACCACAACATCACACAGGCGGAGGTATAGGCGGCACTAAGCAAACTTCGCAGCACATCCGCACCAGGACTAGATGGAATTACTAACAAAGCGCTCCGAAATATAGACACCAAATTATTGGACGCTCTCACCAGTTACATGAATCAGCAATGGGAGCAGGGCACGCTGCCCCAGGAATGGAAATCAGCTAAGGTGACTTTCCACCCCAAAAATAACACGCCTTTAGACCTTAAGAATATGTGACCAATCTCTCTTACCTCATGCACCGGAAAACTGATGGAGCTTTTGATCCTAACTCGCCTTAACTGCTACTTAGAGAAAGAACAACTCTTTCCCCGCCCCCACCATGTTTGGCTTCCGAGCGGGACTCTCAAGTCAGGATGTCATGTTATAGCTTAAGGAGGAGGACGTGCTCAATCCCGTTTTCCCAAACATTACCAGAGCCACCCTTGCATTGGACCTCACCAAGGCGTTTGATAATGCTGCTCAATTCGCGGTTTTACAATCTCTGAGCGACCTAATTGTAGGCTCTCGCAGGCACAGGTACGTTGCTGCCATTCTCAGCAACAGGTCCGTCTGCCTACAATTAGGCACATTCAAAACCAACTCTTTCACAGTAGGAAGCAAGGGAACGCCTCAGGGAGCAGTTCTGTCCCCGTTCCTTTTCAACATTACTCTTACCTCGTTAGCGCAGGAACTTGCCAAAACTCCTTCTGTCAATCACTCCTTGTACGCAGATGACATCACCATCTGTGTCAATTCCGGCAACCATGGCGAAATCGAATCAAAACTACAGCTGGCCGTTGACACTGTTGTTAAGCACGCCAATAGCATTGGTCTAAGATACTCAGCGGCTAAATCAGAGCTCCCAGTGAAAGATTAAAAAACGGGATATCTCTAACATTCAAGTCACACTATATAGATGGCACTCCCATCCGCAGGGTTAATAAAATGCAAAATCCTAGGTCTCAATATTTCTGACAATGGCTCCAACGCTGAGACCATAAAATTAATCCGCACTGCGATTCTCAATACAGCTTCACTAATTAAGCCCATCTCCAATCTTCATCGTGGCATGCGGGAAACAGACACACATCGCCTCGTTCAGGCCTTTTGCCTATTCAGAATCACATACTCCATCCCTTACCTCTGCTTCACACCCACGGAGACCGAGCAACTCAACAGACTCATCCGCACCGCCTATAAGACTGCTCACCATCTTGCTAAATCAACGCCCACAGAGAAACTCCTTCAACTAGGGGTGCACAACACCCTGGGAGAGGTCGTAAAAGCGCACTTCTTAGGTCAGTATCAAAGGCTATCACCATACACAAACTGGTCAAATACTTCTGCACCGACTCGGAATCAACCTACCCGGTGAGACCACAGCCACGCGCTCTCCTCCCACTGCTGTTAGCAATAACCTCTGCATTATGCCACTTCCCAAAAACATCCATCCGGAACATAATCGAGCAAGACGGGAAGCTAGAACCAAGGCTCTGCACAAGAGCTACCCTCCTCATACACCGGCAGTTTATGTAGATGCGGCCGAATATTCAAACCGGCCTGCTTTCGCATTAGCCGTTGTAGACGGTTTCCAAAACCCGACTGTCTGTTCGTCGATTACAAATTTGACAGAATCTCTAGAAGCGGAAGAGGCAGCAATTGCCTTAGCAATTGCTCACTCCTCCGCTAAGCATATTTTCTCACATTCTGAAACCGCAATTCGTAATTATGCCAATCGCAAAATCCACTCCCCGGCTGCTAAAATACTCGAATCAATTCCCCCACCTAATTACCTCATCCCCCCCCCCCCCTCCCTCACATGATTCTCTCGTGAATCAATAAAGTCTACCCACCCACCATCGGCCCGGGGACGGCAGCGCATACCTATCGGCGGGATTATTATTATTTTTTAGTGCAATGCATGATAGCGGGGACAACGTGTATACGGAAAATTGCTCCCAGCACGGATCTAATTGCCAGTCTTCCCCTCATTTATTCAATGTCATTCCGTATGAACGTGCCATATGGTCACTCTTCACACTGTTCACCGTATTATTCACGTTATGTTTAAAGAAACATTTTAGTTGATACTGTTAGTGGCTGCCTATTTTTAAAGGTAATGTAATATAAGATGCGGAACACGTGGTTTGTAGCGGGAGGTGATGAAGTAATGATGAAAGCATATGGTTCTGTTTAGATTTAGTCCTTTTGGTACGCTAGTATTCTGCAGCTGCAATGTAACAGTCGTTATTATTTTAAGGCGTTACTCATGTGAGATACACTGCAATTATTGCGACAAACTTACCGAATGTTGCATAAATAATGGTGCTAGTTGTCCAAAGAACTTCCTGCTTTCGCTAAGCCGCGCGTCGACCAGTGGTAGCGATTCCATTCGCTCCCGCAAATAAATAAACAGATTAATAATAAATAGACTATTCAACGTTTATTTAACGCACTAACATGCTAAAAAAACTAATAAAGAAACAAGAACTACGGTAACATGAAAGTAAAAGAACCGTAAAAGAAAGGAAGAACAATTAGGAAATAAGCGGGTACATACAACAAAGCTCAATGTAAATACAAAAGGAAAAAAGTGGACAAAGACAGTTGAACAGTCTATGAAACTGTGAAAAACAACGCTAATCTCGGAAAAGAACATTAAGCCGAAGTTGGTTATGAAAAATATTGATATCTTAAAAATAAGCATATCTTAGTTTTCTTGTGATATAGCGCAGAATACCAAACATGATACAATGAGGATTTTGAATCAGGAGAGGGCACCGTGAAGGAGTTTGAAAACAAACATAAGGTAAGCGCGATTGCGTTGGCAGCAAACTAAGGGCAATGACAATAATGCAACAGTGCTAGAGCAAGGTCCAGTGTCCGTCCTAGCAAAGTGGTGTCATGATAGCAACCTTTTCTGGGCCCTTTCTATATAGAGAATGTGGGATCTACGAATGGCAATTTGTACTGGCGGACAACTTTCTCTGCCAATGAAGGGAAAGCTACGGAGGCAAAGCGAGCACAAGTGAGAGCGCTTTTGAAAAGATTCCCGCGTATTAATCCATGTTAGTTTAGGCTGGGGAAGGAAGGAAAGAGTGGAGAAAGAAAGGCAGGGAGGTTAACCAGTTCAGCACAACCGGTTTGCTACCCTACACATGGGAGCGGTATGAGGGGGAATGGAAGATGGGGAGCAGAGAGAGAGCATGTAGCACAGCACACACATCGTCACTCTTGCGTGGTACGTGACATCACTGTCACAGCCTCTTGTGCAAGCCTGTTTCTTAGGCTGGGGAAGAGAAAACAAACATCTTACCAGCAACAGTTAAGTGAGAGAGAACACACAACTGAAGGTAAAAGTTTACTTGGCGGCCTTCCCCTTCCGCGTTTCGGCAAACGCGAAACCGTCGCACGTGGAAGCTGCGTCGATTCAGCGTCTGTTGCAACCAGAGTTTCTAAATAATTAGCATAGCGGGAAATGTGTCGCTAGTGTCTACGGGGACTCTCCTGAGTGTAAACCTACATGGGAATGTTGGGAAGTACAGGTTCCGGATTGACTTCTGTCTTGAGGCTGGTGTAGTTTGCTTGACGAAGCTGTATTAAAATATTTTCGCGTAATATTTAATTTTACTTCTGTTGTGTTTTATGTAACGCACAATACATTGTATAAAGTTAGTATGACTTTGATATTGAAGCTTGGTTTACCACCAGGGTGTGCTTCGTTCTGCAATTCTGTTCTTGACTTAGCGCCAGTGAATAATTTTTTGTTTATTTTTACAAAAGCAACAACGACCATTCATATGCTTATATAAAAGATACTCAGCAAATATTTATGGAAATTAAAAGTTTGTATTGCGAGAAAAGCGTTGCACCTTTAACAGAAATGCTATAAGTGTTGTCTTCTGCGACGCCTGCTCGCTTCGAACGCGGGAAAAGTGCGCTTTTCTCGCAGACGGTAGCACTTGCGAACTCTCTCGCTGTTTCGAAAGGCTGCGTCGGCTGTCATGATTGCTGAACGTCTTCGAGTGCTTTGCACATCTGCTGCAGTGCTCGCTGGGACGCTTGTGACCTCCTACGCGTGCTTCATTATATATTATGTTGACGTACCGCTTTTTCTAAAGCGCGCGCCAACAGCTGTTATGCCATGGCTTTGCACTTACCCGTTTCGAAACAGCAGACTAAAGCCAGGAAGCAGCAAACTTCCCTACCACAGGTAAGTTTGTGTTCTGAAATGTCCTGCAGCACACATTTTAGTGCACATAAACGAGTAATGTGATAATGAAGTCCTCAATCAAATTTGATTGTCAACTGTGCAGTAAAAATAATGCGTTATGCAAGCAGTCTTCGCATTGCGCTCTGCATCACTAGTAGAAAAAAGTTACTGGCAGCTTATTAAAACACCCAGCACATGCCTATAGCTAAACTTTACAGCTTTAAGGCCCGTAGTGCAAATATAAGCATGTACAAGTAGCCAAAAGCTGTAGCAAAGCAGTAAGTTGCATCTACATACTGACCACGCAAAGAGCAACTGAACGAAATATGTTAGGTGCAACGGTAAGAGACAGGAACAGAGCAGTGTGGATCAGAGAGCAAACCGGGAAGGCCGGTATTCAGTTTGACATTACGAGAAAAAAAATGGAGTTGGGCAGGCTATGTAATGCATAGGGCAACAGGGCATAAAACCATTGGACCAGTAGATTTGCAGAATGGGGTGCCAAGGGGAGGGTAGTAGAGTCGAGGTTGGCAGAAATTAAGGTGGGGTGATGAAATTGGGAAATTTGTGTGTGCAAGTTGGAATCAGCTAGTGCAAGACTGAGGTAATTGAAGATCACTAGGAGAGGGCCTCGTCCTGCAGTGGACATATAAATTGTTGGTGATAATGGTGTCACGAGCAGACGTAGAAGAAGAAAAAGAGGAGAGAGAAGAAGGAAGAGGAAGAAGCTGACGTGGCCTGGAAGGAGCGAGGTGGGAAATGCGAGAAGACGGCTAGAAGAAAAGAAGGAAGAAGACCGCAAGGAGACTGGGCGAAGAGAAGAACAACAAGGCGGTGAACGATTGGCGTCGAGATCGAAGAGGTAGGAGGAGGACACCAGCGGCCCTGCACCAGTCGGGCTTGATCCTCCACGCCCCGCGGCTGTGCACCGTGGTCGCCAGCAAAGGCTTGGTCCGAGGACAACGGCCCCGTCCTATGCTACGGGGACAACCTCACCGACGACATCGCTCAGACAAGCCAGGCCGATTATGTGGAAACAACCATCATCAGAGACGCCAGCATTCCACCGGGCCATGCGCAAGAAGCACATCAAAGCAGACATGTAAGTGCCACATCCCACATGATTTATTAGGACGTTTTTAGAAAGATACATCAGACTCAGTGTAACGATTCTTGCGGTTGTGTATAGGTTTGACGTGAACGTATCGGTGTGGTATATCATAAATGTGTTTTGTCTCTTTGTCCTGATTCATGTCTCGTGCCCCGGTAACCGTGACAAAATAGTGGCGAGCTTGCCAGGATACTCATCGTTGCGGTTGTCGAGCAGCGCGAGCCATGGATTTCGACAAGTTATCTAATGTGGCGGAAAAGACAGGTCTGAAGGGGGAAGAACTCACTAATTTCTTGCGTGATCACAGGGCAGCGTCGCGTGAGATGGCGCGCGAAGAACATGAGAGGGCTGAACGACGGGCGCAAATAGATAAGGAAAGAGCACAAAGAGAAAGGAGATATTAGAACTGAAGTTACGACTAGCTGAATCAATTGCACAGAACTCAGCAGATGAAATATGTTAGGTATCGTCAGAAACAGGGTCGACCCGTGAACCGGCAAATATGCCCTAGAGAACTAATGGCGCCTTTTGATGACGAGAGGGACGACCTCGATGCGTACCTACAACGATTCGAACGGATAGCCCTCGGTCAAGGTTGGAACAAGAGTGAATGGGCAACGGCGTTAATACTTTGTTTGTCAGGCGAAGCACGGAGTGTGTATGGCAGAATGCCAACATAAGAATCATTGGACTATGACAAGGTGAAAAGCACCCTACTAGAGAGGTTTAGAGTGACGGTGGAGGGATTTAGAGAAAAGTTCAAAAGTACAAAACCTTATGATGCGGAAACGGCGAAGTAGTTCGCATCGCGTATATCTAACTACTTCGACAGATGGATAGACATGTCCAACAGAAAAAATATACGATGGAGTATGAGATCATGTAGTAACGGAGCAGTTCTTGACATGCTGTAGTCCGAAGCTGGCAATCTTTCTGAAGGAACGTAACCTAAAGAGTATAGCAGAATACGCGACATTTGCCGACCCGTTCATAGAAGCACAAGGCTTGAAAAACTTGGGGAGAATGATGGATGATCATTACGACACGCAGGGGTTCCCCCGCAAAGAAAGGGCTGTCGAGATAGAGACAAGGCCGCCTCAAAGGTGTTTCCTTTGCAACCGGCTTGGCCATCGAGCTGCGGACGGCAGAGTCGGGACTGATCGCGGACAAGTGCAAGGATGTCAGATATGCCACAAGAAAGGACACACAGCTGACGTTTACAGAGCATATCAAGACAAAACAGTTTGCGCCGTATATCCTAAGGACCAAAAGGACGGCATGACAGCTGATTTACATGACTGGAAGAGAACGAGTATAGAGGTCAAGCAAGAACAAAGGGAAGATGCCAGTAGTTGATGGCGAGATAAAAGGAAGACGGGTGTCGGTACTGCGAAATAGTGGTACAAATACAGTGCTGGTAAGAAGAAGCTTAGTGGATGATGCCGAATTCACTGGCGAGCAAAAATCGGTAGTCCTTGCTGACGGAACGACCAGGTGGCTCCCAGAGGCCAGGGTTTTCATGTCAACGCCATACTACACGGGTCTGGTGACAGCAAAATGTCCAGAAGAACCGTTATATGGCCTTATATTAGGGAACGTGCCTGGAGTAAGGCGCGTTGATGATCCCGACCCCCAGTGGCCGCTAGTAAGGGCTAGGAGGCATGTATGGTCACTGATCAGCAATGAGACAGATGAGATCACCACTGAAGGGGATCATAACGGCGGGAACCATTATACGCCCCAAGGACGTACATGCACCAAAGATAAGAAGGATGACATAGTTGCATTAGCGGTGCAGACGAGAGCAGCAATGGCAAGTTGACCTATACGCCCGTTGAAGGTACCTGATATGTCACTCCGGCCGACCTTGCCAAGAAACAAAAAGAAGATGAATCCATACGAAAGTGTTTTGAAAAAATGGGTACCCCATTCAAAAGAAAGAGAAGTCGCACTTCATTTGAGTTTGAGATGCATAATGGGATATCATTTAGACGTTGTCTATTCACGTCCGGAAGAGAATGTTTACAAGTGTTAGTGCCTAAAACTCTGCGTACCACTGTCTTGAACCTTGGACATGATGCTATCATGGCTGGGCACCAAGGAGTGAAAAGAACGATAGCAAGAATAACACAGGGGTTTTTTGGCCCGGAGTACACAGTAACACGAAGAGATATGTAAGGGCATGCGACCAATGTCAAAGAGCCATACCGAAAGTTAGAGTAGGAAGAGTACCGTTGGGAAAGATGCCAACCGTTTCAGAGGATATCCATTGATTTTGTAGGACCTATTACCCCTATGTCTACCAAAGGCAGCCGATACGTGCTCACGATGGTAGATATGGCCACAAGATACCCAGATGTCATTCCCCTGAGAACCATCGACACAGTGCAAGTAGCGGAAGCTTTAATGGAAATGTTTTCCAGATATGGGGTACCGAAAGAGATACTCAGTGACAGAGGGTCGAATTTTACCTCGGATTTAATGAAAGAGATAAATCGAATTATGTCTATCCATCAGTTTCTAAAAACGCCCTACCACCCTATCGCTAATGGATTAGTAGAAAGGTTCAATGGCATGTTGAAAACAATGATACGGAAAATATGCCAAGAAAGACCGGGGGACTGGGACAGATATCTATCTACCTGCACTGCTCTTTGCCTACCACGAAGTACCACAAAAAAGACCGGGGGACTGGGACAGATATCTACCTGCACTGCTCTTTGCCTACCACGAAGTACCACAAACAAGCCTTGGATTCTCGCCCTTCGAAATGCTATATGGTAGACCAATGAGGGGGCCATTAGCAATACTCAAGGAGCTGTGGAGTAACGAGACCATGGCAGCGGAGCCGAAAAGTACTTACACTTACCTTCTGGACCTAAGGGAGAAACTCGAAGAAACCTGCAAGATGGCCCATGAAAATCTAGAATGAGCCAAAAAACGCTCTAAAGACAACTACGATAGGAAAACAGTCGACAAATGCTTAAAGGAGGGAGACAAAGCGTTAGTTTTTCTTCCTAACGACAACAATAAACTGCTGATGCAATGGAAGGGACCATTCGTAGTGACGCAACGAAGGAACGAAGTCGATTATGAGCTATTGATAAGTGGGAAAAAGAAAGTGTTCCATGCCAATATGTTGAAGAGATATGAAGAAAGGAGTAGGCAAGAGGAGATGAAAGCTTCATGTATGGTGATAGTTGAAGAAACGAAAGAAGAAGGGGTACCCATATATAACGCACAAAGAAGTATGGGTTGGGAGAAAGTCATGATAAATCGCCTTTTGGACGAGAACAAGTAGAGAGCCTATTACGAAAATATGGGGATATCTTTTCAGACAAGCCTGGACAACAGACATTGCATGCCGGTTGCAACTAACTACTGATAGACCCGTAAATGTCAAGCAATACCCATTACGAATAGTTGTACAAGACTCCACCGACAAAGAAATCCAAGACATGCTGGAAATGGGAATTACCGAAAGATATATTTCGGCATACCATGCACAACTAGTAGTGGTGAAAAAGCCAGATGGTTCAAATTGGGTGTGTGTTGATTTGAGGCGACTGAATAATGTGTTATTAGCGGATGCAGAACCCATCCCTAGAGTAGATGTGATGTTCGCTAAGGTAGCCAACAAGAATTTTTTCTCAAAACTAGATTTATCAAAGGGATATGGGAAAATACCAATGGAGTCATCAAAAGAGAAGACGGCGTTTTCATGTTCTAAGGGCCTTTTCCAGTGCAGGTTCATGCCGTTTGGTCTAAAAACGGCAGCTGCATTGTTGACAAAATTGATGAGAAAGGTACTAGAGGGCTTGCCTAATGTCGAACACTACATAGATGACATTCTAATCGCAACTGAAAACTGTCCGGAACATTTGGCTACTCTGGAAGCGTTGTTTCAGAAAATAAGGAATGCAGGACTGACAGTGAAACCCACTAAATGCGAGATGGGCTTCGAAACATTTTCTTTCCTTGGACATAAGTTAGGGATGGGGCATATTGCAACAAAGGAGGAGGTTTTGAATAAAATGCAAGCGGCACAGCAGGCCAACTACGAAGAAAGAGGTCCAATCATTTTTAGGGGTTAACGGGATAATACAGGGAATTCATTCCTAATTATGCAGCCCTGGTCGATCCATTAGTACAATTGACAAAAAGGAGCACCTAACACTGTAAGCTGGGCGGCAGTGCACGAGAACGCATTCGCTGTTATGAAACAACGCGTGTCAGAACCTCTTGTGCTATTAGCACCAAACATGGAAAAGGAGTTTGTCCACTCCGGACAGACGCATCCAGTAAGGCACTCGGAGCAGTTTTGCTGCAAGAGGAAGGTGGAATAATGCACTCGGTATGCTATGCTAGTAAAAGATTAAGTGAAGAGGAAAGAAATTACTCGACTATCGAGAAAGAATGTCTGGCGGTAGTGTGGGCAATGAAAAAATTCCACATATATCTCTACGGACGGCATTTTCGTGTAGAGACCACCAACCCTTAGAATATCTAACGAAAGCCAAGTTCACAAATAGCAGACTGATTCGTTGGAGTATAAGCCTGCAGGAGTATAGCTTCAACGTAGAATATATGAAAGGTAGAGATAACGTGGGAGCGGATTGTTTAAGTCGCCTGATGTGAGGACAATAATATAAAATCCTTTGATTGGATATGTTTGTCCCGAGCACATGGGGGTTGGACCCTCCCGCGTGTGGCCCGTGCGTGGCTTAGCCGTGTCTGGGGAAAAGGGGATCCTGGGAGTTGAGCCGAAGCCGGGTGTTTCGGACCTTCATGGCCCCTCGGCAGAGGCAACACACTCCTTTGGCCTCTGCTTCACGTAGACGGCACCCCCGGGCTGACCCACCCGGGGGAAATCGGCAGTCGCCTTTTCCTGTTCTTCTCTTCAATCTTCGTCTTTCTCCCTTACTTTTAATCTTTCCTGTCTCCTTTTCTCTTCCATTTACTTCCAACATTCCTGGCGGCGAGGGTTAACCTTGTGTGTTATAACCACTCTTGGTTATACGTATTTGGTTATAGCGGGAACGTACAGCTGGCGTTTGTGGGACTTGTGTTACAGGTCCTACATCGTCCCCTTGTTGGGCTCCATGGTGGGTGGCTGGCGTTCCTGCCGAATGAATATTATTTTTATGGCTTACTCTTTCCCTGCGTTACCCGATCGCCCCCAGAAAAGGGGGCGCACCGAAGAAGTGTTTCAATTTTTTGGGCACCACAAAGAAAACTATCCCCGCTACCATGTCATACACAGCGTAAAATCTGAAAAGGCAGTGAGAGCGATCTCTCCCTTCCTCGTTTCAAAATGCTTGACAGAGACAATAGGAGCCGGCTACAAAGCTACGAAATTGGCTAGTGGCGACCTCCTTCTTGAACTCCGAGATATGAAACAACTTGAGAAACTACAGAACCTAGTATCCATTGGATACTTTCCCATCACTGTGACCCCGCACCACACTATGAACACCAGTCGTGGTGTAGTTTCGGATGATGATTTGATGGAGCTAAGTGAAGCAGAACTATTAGAGGGCTGGAGTGACCAAAATATCATCATTGTCAAAAGAATTAAGATGAGGCGTGATGGAAAAGAAATTCTGACCAAGCATCTCATTCTAACCTTCGGCACAAGTGTACTGCCCGAGACTACCGAGGCAGGCTACGTGAAAATCAGAGTCAGGACGTATATTCCTAATCCCCTGCGATGTTTCAAATGCCAGAGATTTGGCCATAGCTCACAGAGCTGTCGCGGTCGAACTACTTGCGCCAAATGCAGTGCTTCTGAACACACGTCTGATACGTGCAATAAGACCCCACATTGTGTAAACTGTGAAGGGGAGCACGCCGCGTACTCGCGGTCCTGCCCATCCTGGAAAAAAGAAAAGGAAATTGTCACGATTAAAGTTCAACAAAATATTTCGTTCAAAGAGGCACGAAGGCAGGTGTCCTACCTGCCAAAAACCAACTTTGCCGATGTGACGCGTCAGGGGAGCTGCGCCACAACGGCCTTCGGCGGCTGTCTGGCACACACGTAGTGAGCCGGCGGTGACGCCATCCGCCCCCTCAGCGGCTGCAGCTAGTGCTGCTCCGCCATCTCAGAAGAAGGGGCCATCGACCTCCGGGCTGGTGGCCTCAAGGGTCTCGTCCCTCGAGACGAGGCCTTCACCGCGAACAAACCGCTCGCAAGAGCGAGTGACCAGCGCACCGCAAGAGCCGATGGACACATCTAGCCAGACGGCGCAGCCAGCGCCTAAGGAGCGGCGAGAATCTCTCGACCGCTCCAAAAAAGAGAAACCCCGCATTACAGGGCCCCTAAAGGGTTCTGTAAGCTAACTCTCTGTTCGTAAACACACAGCACAAAACTCTTTTAATATGGGCACTCAAATAGTTCATTGGAACGTCAGAGGTCTCCTTCAAAATCTTGACGACGTTAAAGAACTCCTCCGCAAATTTAGTCCCAGGGTGCTGTGTGTTCAAGAAACACACCTCAAACATACACATACAAATTTCCTCAGACAATATGCTATTTTTCGCAAAGACCGCGACGACACTGTTGTGTCATCTGGTGGTGTGACTATCATAGTCGACAGAGGTGTTGCCTGTAGGGAAATAAAACTTCGTACGCCCCTAGAGGCAGTTGCTGTCCAAGGGGTGCTTTTTGACAAGCTAATCACTATCAGTTCCTATATACATCCCTCCCAGTTATCAACTTAATAAAACCGAATTTCAAAACTATATAGATGAACTTCCGGCTCCATACATTGTTGTCGGAGATTTAAACGCACATAACACTTTGTAGGTAGACTCGCGTTGCGATGAGAGAGGTCGCCTAATTGAAAACTTTCTTTTTTCCTCGGGAGCATCTTTGCTGAATAAGAAAGAGCCAACGTACTACAGCGTGGCGCATAATACATACTCCTCTATAGATTTAAGTATCGTGTCGAGTACAATAATTCCGTGCCTGGAGTGGTCCGTTCTCATGAACCCCTTTGGGAGCGACCATTTCCCAATTATAATAAACTTAACAAAACAAGATATATGCTCACCACACATTCCCCGATGGAAGGTTGACACGGGTAACTGGGAACTTTTCCGGGAACTTACATATCTAACCACGGATGATATTTCCTCCTTTAATATAGAAGTCGCTGTGTCCTATATAACAGCCTTTATAATTGACGCTGCCACGAAATGCATCCGTCAAACTAACGGACTTGCGAATAAACGTCGCATTCCGTGCTGGAAAGAAGAATGTAAACAAGCGCGGAAAAATCAAAACAAGGCTTGGGTACGACTTCGCGACTCACCAACTGCCGAAAACTTGATTAGTTTCAAACGAATAAAGTCCCAGGGTAGAAGTAACGCGTCGACGTGCTAAAAGGGAGAGTTGGGAGAAGTACATCTCCGGTATAACTTCTTACACTGATGAGACAAAAGTGTGAAATAGAGTAAATAAATTAAAAGGCCGGGAGGTACACCCACACCCCTTAGTCAGTACCCAAGGTGAGAGCCTGGAAGACCAGGCAGATTGTCTGGGCGAACACTTCGAACATGTATCCAGTGCGTCCCATTACACAAAAACATTTGTGAGGTTCAAAGAACGCGAAGAGCGGCAGCCCCTTAAACGTAAAGATTCATCGAGTGAGGCCTACAACTATCCGTTTACTTTAATTAACTGAACTTAAGGCATCCCTCGCTTGCTGCAATAACTCGGCGCCAGGTGCTGATCGTGTCATATATGAAATGATTAAGTACCTACATCCTAAAACTCTGAATACACTCCTGTATCTTTTCAATGCCATGTGGGCAGATGGGTATATCCCGTCCTCGTGGAAGGAAGCTATAGTCGTCCCCGTGCTTAAACAAGGCAAAGACACATCCCTAGCCAGCAGCTATAGGCCAATAGCCCTAACAAGCTGCCTGTGCAAACTATTTGAAAAAATAATAAACAGGCGCTTAATCTGTTTCCTTGAAAATAACAAACTACTAGACCCCTTGCAATGTGGTTTCAGGGAAGGTATGTCCACAACAGACCACCTTGTTCGCATTGAGTCTTATATCAGGGATGCTTTTATAGATAAGCAGTTCTGCCTCTCAGTGTTTCTCGACCTAGAAAAAGCTTACGACACGACATGGCGCTACCGCATTCTCCGAGATCTCTCGGCGATGGGTGTCCGTGGCAAAATGTTAAACACAATCGAAAGTTTCCTATATAATCGCACATTCCGCGTAAGAGTGGGCAACGCTTTGTCTAAGTCATTCACCCAAGAGACCGGTGTGCGACAGGGAGGCGTGCTTAGTTGCACACTATTTATTGTAAAAATGAATTCCCTGCACAAAGTCATTCCACGCACAATGTTTTATGCAATTTATGTCGACGATGTGCAAATAGCCTTCAAGTCATGCAATATTGCCATCTGCGAACGACAAGTGCAGCTTGGAATAAACAAATTGTCCGAATGGGCAGACGAAAATGGTTTCAAACTAAATGCCCAGAAGAGCACTTGCGTACTCTTTACTAACAAGAGAGGCGTAACGCCAGTCCCAAGTATTGCAATCAAAGGAGATACGCTCTCTGTGACCAGCGAGCACAAGTTTTTACGAATCATTTTAGAGTGTAAACTCACATTTATTCCTCATCTTAAGCATCTGAGGGCAAATTGCCTGAAGACAATGAACCTTTTAAAGCTTCTGTCACGTACGACTTGGGGTAGTGATCGAAAGTGTTTGCTTAACTTGTATAAAAGTCTTGTCCTCTCACGCCTTGATTACGGGTCAATAATTTACAAATCTGCAACGCCAAGTGCGTTAAAAATACTAGACCCCGTTCACCACTTGGGTATCCGTCTCGCGACTGGTGCTTTCAGGACAAGTCCAATCCAGAGCCTCTACGTAGAGTCGAATCAGTGGTCACTTCATCTGCAGCGGTCATACAGCAGTTTTACATATTTTCTGAAAATGCAAGCAAACATTGAACATCCTTCTTATTCAACTATAAATGACGTGACCGCTGCCATACTCTTTCCTAATCGACCTGCAGCGAGAAAGCCGTTCGCTTTCCGTGTGAGGAACCTCAGTGAGGAAATGGGTGTTCCACTGCTTGAACAATGTCCTATGGCTCCAGCGAAACTGTTGCCACCGTGGCAGTGGCAGCTCATAGAGTGTGACACATCGTTCGTAGAGGTCACTAAACACGCGCCAGAGGCACACATTAGAATGCATTTCTTAGAGCTCCAATCTAAATACTCGTGTACAGAGTTTTACACAGACGCTTCGAAGTCACATGCCGGGGTAACTTATGCAGCCATCGGTCCATCGTTTTCGGAATCCGGTGTACTGCACCCGGAGACAAGTATCTTCACGGCTGAGGCCTATGCAATATTATCGGCTGTAAAGTATATAATGAAATCAAAACTTAAAAAGACTATCATATTTACAGACTCGCAAAGTGTTGTGAAAGCATTGCAATCACTCTGTAAACACAAAAACCCTGTACTTAATGAGCTCTATTCCATTCTGTGTAAAGCGTATATATCTAACCAGCATGTGATTATATGCTGGGTGCCAGGCCATAGAGGCATTGAGGGTAATGTTCGAGCAGACCAAATGGCCACATCAGTTACATCTCAGGCATTACATCTCCCTACAGCTGCTGCTCCTGCAACAGATTTGAAGCCTTTCCTGCGAAAGAAACTGCGAAGCCACTGGCAAAGCTTGTCGGATGCGGAAAGAAATAATAAGCTTCACTTGATAAAACCACAGTTAGGTTTCTGGCCCCCCGTAACGAAAACACGACGAACTGATGTGCTGGTCTGTCGTCTAAAAATAGGGCATACATATGCCACCCACAATTTTTTGCTTACTGGTGATGAACCACCAACCTGTGGTAGATGTGGTGAGAGGCTGACCATCCTCCATGTCCTCTTGGAGTGTCGGGAAGCCGAAACAGAGAGAAAGAAATTTTTTCCTCAAGCGTACCGGTATCATGTGCCTCTTCATCCCATCATGTTTCTTGGTGAAGAACCGCTTTTTAACGCCAAAGCAGTCATCGATTTCTTGAACGATCTGGTCCTGAATGTTAGCCCATTAAGGTCGTAGCGCATCCTCTCTTCAGAGGATGCCGCTGTGATAGCAATTTTTATAGCACATGTCTCCAGGCCCTTGTGGTTCAAGGGCTCTGTTTAGGCAGTAGTGCTTCTTGCCAATTACTGCATCTTAATTATTTTAAATATCGTGTCATTCTTTTTCAATGCATTCTTCATTTCATAGTACACCTCATGAGTCATTGCCATGATTTTAGTGCATGTATATTTTACGCACTTTACAGCGATTATTTTTAGGCCCCTTTACAGCCACGCTTCATCTACTTCTCAGAATTCATCGCTCCACTGCACACTCACAAACACTGGCATGGCGCTCTTTGGCCATAACTGGCCCTTGCGCCATAAAACACCACACATCATCATGGATATGTTTGTGACGTGTGCCGACAGTGAAAGGTAGATAAGTTAAAAGGTAACTGAATTATACTATGTGGTGTGTTGATTATGCGCACGTACATAAAATATGTGGGATTTGCTGACGCAGACAAATCATCAGCTCATCTGTAGAGACATTTAAATGAGCAAGAAAGACCTGTTAAGTAGATGATGGTAATATTGGACATGCGAAGTGCAAGTGAAATTTGAAAATGATGTGTTCGGTGGGGTGTTGTGCTCATGGTGACTATTACAATGGTGATTACGTGGACATTATCCGAAACAATGATGGAGATGCAGTTTTTTGGAAAAAAAACTCTTTTAATGAGGGCGCATTGTCCCGAGCGGTAGTAGAAGAAAAAGAGGAGTCACAAGAAGGAAGAGGAAGAAGCTGACGTGGCCTGGAAGGAGCGAGGTGGGAAATGGGAGAAACCCACTAGAAGAAAAGAAGGAAGAAGTCCGCTAGGAGACTGGGCGAAGACAACAACAACAAGGCGGTGAACCAATGGCGTCGATATCGAAGAGTTGAGTAGGAGGAGGACACCAGTGGTCCTGCACCAGTCGGGCTTGATCCTCCATGCCCCGCGGCTGTGCACTGTGGTCGCCAGCAAAGGCTTGGTCCGAGGATAACGGCCCCGTCCTATGCTACGGGGATAACCTCGCCATCACCGACGGCGTCGCTCGACAAGCCAGGCCGATTCTATGGAGACAACCCTCATCAGAGAAGCCAGCATTCCACCGGGCGATGCGCAAGGAGCCCCTCAAAGCAGACATGTAAGCGCCACGTCGCACGTGATTTATTAAGACGTTTTTAGAAGGATACATCAAGCTAAATGTAACCATTCTTGCGGTTTTGTATAGGTTTGACGTGAACTTATCGGTGGTGTACATAAATGTGTTTTGTGTGTCTTTGTCCTGATTCATGTCTCGTGCACCGGCAATCGTTACAAATGGCTGAGCGCTGTCTGCACTTTTTGTGTTGAAAATACAGGTTTCTAACCGACAATCCCATCCGCCTGCAAAAATGGCTTCAAGCCGTGGGTCTGAGAGGCTTTGCCCCAACCAGAGGTCGCGCTCTGTGCTCTACCCACTTCGAGTAATGTAAGTTTTGGGGTAGTCTACAACGATGCCAAGTGCGTGAAGGGGCAGTGCCGACTTGGTTTCAACCAACCATTGACAACACAAGAGTAGAAGCATGTCTGTTTATTTCATTTCAGTTTTCAATTTATTTTGACTGCATACCAGGGAAGTCAAAGGTGTAGCAGATCCCAGAACATCGAAGTCTCCCTCAGCCCCTAAAGAAACACGGAAAAAAATTCACAAAGATTCTTAGCAGCAGCAAAGAGCCCAACTGAGATGAAAGAGTAAACATTATTTAACATATGTTCCTCAACATAAATGTTTTAGGAAAACATGGCAGTCCCTTCCAGTTCACAGTTACAATGACTTGACATTGCTATGTTTTTGTCTCGAACTCCCTATTTCATGCGAATGAACTTATCAGGGAAGAAACTGCCTGGTGGAATCGAGAATATAAGAGTACTGACAATTTATGTCTCTTTCCTTTCTTTGTAGATCTGTTCCAATCTAATAACCAAGTCATAAATCTTCGACCCCATATGCACACAACCAATAATTATAGGTTCCTTTGACTTGACCAGTTATAAATTCATGCCAAATGACATGTGCCTTCACACCACTGGTAACTTGACAGGAACAGCATGTGTGAACTTGCGGAATTTCAAGCTAGTGATGCGTGTGGCAATCACCGGACGAAGCATAAACAGAGGCTGCATTGCCAAATTAGCCCATCCATCTTACACGAACCATATTCCTGTTTTGAAGAAAGTGAGGGGGATGTCTAAGGTTGCAAGAGAAATGATGGCACAGAACAGTCTAGTGCAGGCTCACTGCATACATGCTGACCCGCAGGGTGAAAAGGCTGGGCTAACTTCAAAGGGCCGAGGTCCTGTCATTCCTGTGATGTCACTTTTGGCACAAAGCCGCACTGCACTTAGGATGTTTTGAAATATTCGTATCAAAGGCAGATATAAATAATTCTTGCACAGAGTATGATTTGGAGAATCGTATCATAATTATTACTGGGGCAAAAGGCACCTGATTTTTTCAGCATAACCTTAGGTTAGGACAAAATTTAGCTAAAAATATGTATAGTTGGATTCAAATAGGAGGACTGTTAAGCAGCGGCCTCTAGTTAATATATACAACCAGGAAAACAATACCTTAAGGAAGAGCTAGGGCTAAATATCATACTTTAAAGTTTGCAACTGTAAAATCTGACATGTAAATAGGAGAATGAATCAATAAAAAAAAACAAGCTTGCACATACAACAATGAAGTGTGTAACTCGAATTTAAAGATTGGCAGGGTATACCTGAAGGTCAGGGGCAAGACATTCTATAATAAAGTTGAACCAAAACTAGAGACAAGTTTTCCATGAATAGTTCTTCATTTACGCCACATAAAGTTATTCTTGCAGTGGAAGCAATGTGTAGGATCTGATTTGGGCTAATCAGGATTTGTACAAAGAGTTTTCTATTTAGGAATTTGTAAAACAACATACTAACGGCCGATGTGTAGAACGTTGTGAGTACAAAGCAACGAGGAAGCATTAGCTTCAGGGTTGTAGAAAATCCTAATTTGTATGGCCGATTTTAGATGTGCTGCAGTCAGACTTGTACACATCATGGAAAAAATTTCAATTATTTCAATCAAAATTGTAATTGATTACAGTGACCAAAGACTGCCGTACAAAATTAATTGACTCTTTACTAAAAATTATTATCTTACTTTAACAATACCCTCTTCTAAACTTTTAATAACACTAAACAAATACGCTAAAGCAAGCTGACCTCGCTGTTTCAGCGCGCCCACTGAAACCCTTGCCACACTGATTATCTTCAGTAACTCAATATTTTATACTGCTACACTACACTATACTATTGCTATATGTTTCTTAAAGTTGTATTTTGTCTTCTACCCTCGATTTCATGTGAAGGCATCAGCAGCCACACTAGAAGCTCGCTCGGTGTGTGCGCTGGAGGGAAGGGTGGGGTGTAATGAACCAACACATTGTGCACAAGATTTCGGTTACTCAATGCCGTGATGATCACATCTAGTGTCCTATATGAAGTGCAACACTTTTTTGTTGTTTGGGCTCGGATAAGGCGCTCCCGGTAGGGTCGGTGAAAAACGGAAAAATTGTGCATATGCGATTGCCTCGCATAAGCTGGTTCATGGTTCATTACACACCACCACGTGGACATTGCTCTCGAGCCATAAAGTTGCTGTTTCAATTAGTGAGGCAACATTTAGTAACCCTCCTCCCGGCACCCTTCGCTCCTTAGCCATTTGGACTTGAACGACTAACTTTAACGGATACCAGCAAGCATTCGTGTGGCTTGAAAAGGTGGCCAAATTTGTAATCTAATTTAAAATAAAGCTGCACAGTGTCTAACCCTAAAAATACTGCTTCTGTGTTACAATTGCAAATATAGATGTATACGAGTAGGTAAATACGAGTAGACATGGACCACTAATCAGGCAGACAGGAACATGGGCGTTAAATGGCCAAAAACGTCCATTTATGTCAGAAGTCAGTAGAGTTAACTCAGGCTCAGAATCATGCCTAAGAGATAGAGAAATTTATGATAAATTGCCTCTTACAGTTTATTTTGTCAATAGTGCAACTGGTTGCATGTAATAGGTTACTGAAAAAGTACCTGAAATATAGTGAGCATTACCAAGCAAATAAAATAGTTGTTAAATTACAAAACCAATAGAAAGTGAAATTTTGTATGCCTAATAGGTTACCTACAAGTCTGGCTACAATGCTGCTAAATGCGAAGGGTGACTGCTATTCTTTCAGGGGATGCAGTAAATAAAAGGAGTGTGAATGAACCCACAACAATGCATTACAATGGTTTTAAAATAAATGAACAAGCTATGGTGCCTGCTCATTTCATGAATGAGGCTATTATGCAATAAAGTTTGGGCGCATATAAAGCTTTACTCATAGGAAAGTAATATTGTCAGAAGCAATTATCAAGTCATTTCCAATATGACTAGAAAAAGTGCCAGGAATGCTTCAACTGTGCGAGGAAAACATTAAAAAGCCTCACCTCTTTTAGGAAAGTTACAAATTTATCCTCAGTTCTATTTTCACGTTTCAATATTTTATGCGTGTATTTTTACGTATGTCATAATGATTGTTCTATGTCCCACTCACAACCCAGCACACAAAGATTAAAATCCTAAGCAATGGCTGGGTACATGTCACAGTATTTGCTGCGTGCTATCAACAGGTTGAAACAAAGAGTATAAAAATGTGGCCAAGTTGCATACTACCATTCGTTGTAGTGTTTTGTGCATGCCTGAACTAATCATGTTCCTCTCGGACAACTGAAAAAATAAGCTTCTCGCCTATGAAGATAGCGATGTCTACTCTAACCATTTGTCTTGATGAAGGCAGTGAATATGTGAAATATAGTCACTGCCTCAAGTAGAGGTAAAGAGAGAATATGCGTAACATGCACAAGGCTACAATAAAAAGGCACTGATGTACACCCCGCAAAGTTTGCACATGTGAACTGCTATTCAAAATACAGAAGTACTAATACATAATAGCAAACATTCGGTCATTCAACCAATTGTGGAAGTAAGAATTGGGAGAAACATGCGCCACAACACAGTCCACTACCTTCCCTGATAAAGAATTCAGTGTAAGCAAGATAATTCTTGCCAGCTTTGGCCAATAATATTTCATGTCCTATCTCTATTGAGACAATAAGTTTTTTTAGTCTCTTTTCTGCACCGTGGTGTGTCTGTATGAGTGAGTGTGTGTAAATAGCAAATTGAAAAACACAAATAAATTCAAGCTGTTAGTCAGCAACCACATATGTCATGTCTTTCAAATAGGGCTGTTCGAATATACAAATATTCTAGATGAATCGAATACGAATATTTCAGGAAATAACCACTGATTAACAAATCAAATATAAGTTATTTTATCACTTGTAATCAAAGTAAAATATAAAAAGTCCTGATTAAGATTCGATACATTTAATGACAACATCATTTTCAGAAACCTGGAAATCATGTAATTTTTGGGCGTGGTTGTGCACTATTTTTCAGCCCACGCAAGAGGCCGCGTTTCTACCAGAAAGCTCGCCCTCGTGCATAGCGTTCGGCGCCAGCGTTTCCCGGTAACTATTAAGGTTGCGTAAGCTGCAGTTGTCGGAAAGCGTAATTAGCAGTCAGGGGTCTTTGATTGCTATCGCGTTCCACTTTTGAAAGTGAAGATTAAACGTCCTCCAAATTCTTTTTGTGTACAACTTGCGGAAAGCTTGAGGAGAATTTCCTGGATAGTCTGAAAACCGAGCCCAGAGAGCGCACACCGCGATGTGCAACACGTTTACGGTGAGCGTTAAAGTTCAAGGTTGTGTCAGAGTGCCCCGTTATCATTGATCTCACAGACCTTGAATTTTATCACTTGTAAACAATATAAAATATAAAAAGTCCTGTACAGTCTGTTTTGCTACAAAAAGCTTTGTAACATTCGATATATTTAACGACATTATCAAGTGGATATTATCACATGAATAGTTTGTGAATGAGAACAAGAGAAATGTTACTGTTTGTGATGCAATATGAAAATGACAATAATTAAACAAAGAGCACCTCAGCAGATGCTTGTGGAACTATAATGCTGATTGAAGGAGCCAAGTGCACAACCACAAAGTACGGAACATTGTGTTAAATGAACCCAAGAGTAACCAGTTGGACTCGTTGGTTCGACATTTTAGAAGGCTACATTGCGGAACCAATGAAGACAAGGGAGGCCCAGAAACTTACAGTGCTGTGTCTGTGTACTTTGTGTGCTTCTCTTGTCATCGTCGGTTTCGCGCTGTAGCCTTCTACAATGGAGACATTGCCCAAATAATAGAGTTCTCCAAATATATACACAAAATTCGTCGGCGGCGTAAGGCGATACGTGCCGGTAAAAAAAGTGGATACTACTTGCATAGCTCCATGCATTCCGTCAGCAACTTGTTGATCTATGCAACATCTGTGATTCTCCTTCGGCACAATCATGCACAAGTCTTCACGTGCAATAGCATTTCTCGTAGTCGACTGCAAAATCTATTTCTGTTCTCGTAATTTGAACAAAACGAATACAGTAAACTTCCATTATTTTGATGATGATGTGACCGACAAAATTGATCGAGTCATTTGGCGGGTTTATTAAACAAGATGCACAAAAAATGCCAAAATGCACCGTTGATTCACTTGGTAGTATCTTCCCTATGATAACATGCCCCCGAAACAAACGCAAGCCCACTATCTGTCTTAAGCAGAAGACCAACACAGAAATCATATTAAAGCTCTCAGACAAAAGAGAAATCTAACACGTACCCACTTTCTAGGAAGAAAAATACGCAAGGAACTAATGTGTGTTGTACATTAGCGGCCGTTTTACTAAAATCAGCTTTGCCGCAATACAGCCGTGTTATGTCGTAAAGCATATACTGCCACGCAGGCGGTTTGGTGTCGTGTCTGTTTGCAACGCGCAGGAAATTTTTCACCAAATATTCTTGAAAAAAAAGGGACATGTTAGAATCTGGTAAATACCATAATCAGACATTGTCAGCTGTGGTTACTGCTTGAAAATCTTCCGAAGGCAGGCCTAAAGTAGGCACTTTCGAGGAAGGATGACTTGGGTTCAATGCATTCGTTGCCCCCTAAGCTACACTGAGACAGACAATGCCACTAAAGGGGTCGCTATTGGGGTCACCATAGCGGTCAGGCATGTTCGTGCTTACTAGTTATTCGTTTCTCCCCATTGAAATGCATGGGCACCAGCCGGGTCAGGATAGAATTAACCGGAGTCAAATGAACGGAAGTGTACTGTATTCGATAAGTTCCAACAGTGAACTATAAAATCAAATAGCGAGGATAAGTCAGTTTGTACGCGAAATTTCTAATGTTCGCACACTTCCAACTTCTTTTTTTACTAAAGTTCAAGCTTCCACACTGGTCAGAGGTGTAATGACAAATATCTGTGTTTCAGCTCGTGCAGGTGCTACCAGTTGACTACGTTGCTGCAGAAGAGGCCCCGGCGCCCTTGCAGTAGTATTTGTTGCTGATGCCTGCATTGAGGCTCGCACATCAAGCGAGCATGCAGAGGTCTTAATGAAATGTAAGAAAAGTGACGAGCGAGCTGATGTGTAATCTAAACGGATGCAAGCGCAATACATTTCATCAGAGGGCAGGCAGACTAGGGATGACCAAGGTACAAGTGAGGACTGTGCATCACACCCGGGGTATCCACATCCACAGACTGTTGAAACCCTCCACCACCAGAACCAAACATACACCTCAAAGGAAAGCCCTACAACCAATGCAAAGCGGTTGGGAGAGTCCATCAAGGAAGATGAAAATGCTCGAAGCAAAAACAAACCATTGTACTGAGTAAAGTCGTACCCTACAGAGCATGACTGATGAAATGAGGAGCAAGTTTTTGGTTACAGAGGAGGCACAGACAAAGCTAGAACAATCTGGAAACATAACAGTTGAAATACTTAATAGCTGGTGCAAAAATGCCACACAGCAGCGTCGAGGCAGGAGGTACAGTATGGGAAAAAAATTGGCCTGACACTACATTATTACTCTCCTCGTGCATAGGACTATGTGAGTTCATTGTTTGCCATGCCTAGAGTGTAATCTATACGGCAGTGGCTCGTAGTTGTTGGAGGCTGGCCTCGCTTCACAGCTGAGGTGATAACAGCACTCAAAGCGCGGCACAAGAACGACACGCCAAGAGAGCGCCTGTGCTCCATCCTTCTTGGTGCACTGAGCATCAAGAAGGCGTGCGAATTAGACCATTCAAGCAGGCTACTGATATTGTGGATCAGGGAAATGGTCAGGAACCTCATGATGCAGACAATATCTCCCTTGCTACAGAGGGGCTTGTATTCAGGGTGGTAGGCTTGGCAGCGCGGTGAGAAATGACCTTCGAATATTTCCTGAACGCTGGACTTTCAGGAGAAGCTATCATGTTACAGTGCCATCATTAGATTAGTCAGTGACAACTTTCTGATTATACTTTACTAATGTGTTCCGCAAGCTGTTCTTGGTTGTACTTTTTCCTTTTGATACGATTTGTTTATGTTTCAATCTGATGTAGGCCCTGGCAACATTAAACAAATGATAGACTGCAGCTACTCGTATACACACTGCTTCTAGTGCACAATTATGAATTCCCACTCTGCTGCAAAGCTGGCAGACACACTGCACTTATCCTAATAATACTCTGCAAACTCGAAAGCATAAGGAGTCAATTTCATGCAAACGTTAGCCAAGCTCAATTGCAAGCCGCAGTGACAGCACAACACCAGCGTGCACACACTTCCAGGTGTTACAGTACACCAATTATTTTATAGGCAAGGAAGGTAAACCTATTACATAGTGTTTTCATTTTTTCTTCTGAACTACAATATTTGAAACGCAGCATTTTCTTTTCAATTATCAGATGCAACATTTTTTCGTCAGTACCGTGGCACTACGTTAGTAAACTAGTCAGGAAAATAACTGGGACCAATCGCAAGCTGAAATATAAATGAAAGCTGCAAGTGAAATATTTCTGCATGGTGTGCGTCGGACAATTATACTGAATATCCCCACCGGCAATCAAGCGAACGTAGCTGGTACGGATATATATGGGCTCGTGTAAAAGCGAGCGCAATTGACAGACCATGACGAAAAGAAAAAAAAAGAAAAAAAGAAACATTCAAGTCAACGGCACTCGCACACGCCGGCCCGGTCAGTCATCCCACAAGAGACCCGCCGGGTTGGCTCAGTCAGCTAAGGCGCTGCGCTGCTGAGCACAAGGTCGCGGGATCGAATCCCGGCCCCGGCGGCCGCATTTCGATGGAGGCGAAATGCAAAAACGCCCGTGTGCTTGCGTTGTACTGCACGTTAAAGAACCCCAGGTGGTCAAAACCCCAGGTGGTTTCGGGGGTTGTAACCCATCGCTGAGGCCGAGTTAAGCCACCCTTTGGTATAACCCCTTTTCTTTCCTTGCGCCTTTGAGTACTGCAACTAAGGTGTAAGAGGCATAATCGTCTGCGAGTACGCAAAAAGCGCATTTTGTGACAATTTCGCGTGAAGAAATTGAAATTAGTGCTGTTTAGATGGTATTGGCAAACTGTCAACCCCCCCCCCCCCCCTGGCAGAGATCGTGGGTACGCTACTGCATCGCACACACCGGCCCGATCAGTCATTCCACAAGAAAGCATCAATATAGATACAGAATCGCGACGCATTTTAAGGAAAGCCCCACTGAAACTCAGTAGGCATACCCAGTTTTCTACGCGCTTTAACAGTTCTAAGCACGGAACATGGGCGTAGTATTGTGCTTTCATCAGTAATACCTTTTTTTTTTGCTCTTCTGAAGTTTGATAAAGCGGCTGACGCTACGGCGCCAACCAAGCACACTGAACAAAGCAAGGTCATAACAGTCAAAACACGTTCTGTCACCTGTTACGATGCCGTCGCGTTCTCGTCAGGGCTTCGTCACCGCGCCGCGACACAAACATCGGTCCAGCCACTATCCCAGCGCCCTACCAAGATCGACCTTGTCGCTACTTCGAGCAACCGAACATAAACAGAGAGCCTGAGAGCTTTGCGCCGCACTGCCGATTGCAGCAACTGCGCTTGGAGCGAAACTAGCGAAACCAAAACGGACAAAAAAATACCTGAACACTAGTTCGCCAATCAACAGACTACCAATCCGTAGCTTGTACTTCCCATCATTCCCATGATGGTTGAATGATCGCAGCGCCAGATTTCCCTCTAATTATAGTCTTATGAAACTCTATGGTTGCAAGCAACCAAAAGCACTGTCAAACGCTGCGGGTCTACTAGGCGCGGTAACACATGTGCAGCAGCCACGTGCCCGTAGCTTTCCCTTCATTGCCACAGAAAGTTGTCCGCTAGTATAAATGCCTGTAGGCGTATTCGAGTTGTGGACAACAGATTTTAACGCGATAGCGTTCAGGGCCCCGTGTCGCAGAAAATCGGGCATTGGCGTCAGTCTCGGCGTCACCATCCGCGGCCGAGAAAATCATCCCCAACCACGCAGGCCCTGCATTTACATTTAGGTATATGTATGGCCGGCCCAATCTTTAGCTAGCTTATGTAAATGCGTCTTATTCTGCTGTCCAGAGCGTTATGATGGAACGAACTTGCGAAATGGTCGAGGTTAACTATTGCTCACAAAGCTCGTATAGATAGCATAGTCATTTGTAAGTTTGTTCCTAATTTAAGATGCTGGCGCACAGAAAGTCGCCGCTCGCGCACAATAGTTAAAGATTTGGGCGGCTGTACATGCCACGCCTTGCTATATGACGTGCGGCATATGAGGGTTATATTGCCGCACCATTCTACCACCAATGCTACCATGTCATACCATGTCTTAAATTCTTGACAAATCTATTCCTCGCCATTTTGAGAATGACAACCCACAAACAAATGCCATGAAACAAAACACCTGCAGCGCATGCCTTTTATGTTGAATCTTGTCAGACTGAAATATTAAAAGTGAAAAAACAATAACAGAAACCTGAAAATGATGTAATTTTTGTGCGCGGTTGTGCACTATCTACGGGATTGGCTCACCAAAGAGGCCGCGTTTCTACCAGGAAGCTCGGCCTCGTGCATAGCGTTCGGCGCCATTGTTCCCCGGTAACCATTAAGGTTGGATAAGCTGCAGTCGTCGGTAAGCTCGATAAGCGGTCAGGGGTTTTTGAATGTTATCGCGTTCCACTTTTGAAAGCGAAGCTTAAACGTCCTCCAAAATCTTTTTGTGCACAACTTGCGGAAAACTATAGGAGAATTAAATTTCCTGGATATTCTGCAAACCGAGCCCAGAGAGCGCACACCGCGATGTGCAACACGTTTACGGTGAGCGTTAAAGTTCAAGGTTGTATCAAAGAGTGCGCCGTTGTCATTGATCTCACAAACCTCGAACAATGGTACTACATAATGTACGGAATAAAAAAAATGCTTGATGTTGTGTGAGTGAGTTATGACATTCGTGTTAGCGGCATTCATGGTGCGGCTGTTATCTAAAAAATAATTATTATTCTAAGTATTATTACTTGCAATAGTATATTATGCAGAAACACTGCTAAGCTGCTTTCAACACCAATACTTTACCGCAGAACTTTCATGATTTATTAGCCTCTAGCGTGCAGTCTGGCTTTAAAGCTTTGTTATGAGCACTTTATGTTATGAGCTTTGTTATGAGCATTTAGGAGCACTGCGGCGAAAATTACTTCGGAAGCGCTTACTACTTGTGTCGGTTTCGACCGTTCAAAGTCATAAGGTTATAGCCATCGCACGCGAAATAAACTTCACCAAAGCAACACTCGCTGCGCCAAACGCATGCAGCGCACGCAAGATCATGTAACAGGCGATGAAAAACAACTCGGATGTGTTCACCTTGATACTCCCGCAATGGAACGCTGCGTGACATGAATAACAGATGGACTTTCCTCCATTTTATTGCAACGCTAGGCGGCGAAACGGCGCCTTTCCGGCGCACGCGTTGTGTGTTGGAGGTCACGCGGGATGCCACGCGTGGGATGACGAGGAGGTGACACGCGGAGGCCTTGTCTGATCGGCCTCCACAGACGCAAGAGTAGCGCATTCCGTTCGCCAAGGAACTGAATAAGCTGATGGTCGGACCCTTACTGCTCGCTCAATCGGCTAAGCAGTGCAGCTGGTGCAGCGTTATGCCTTCCGCTGCTGGCATTCTGGTGAAGAGAACTCCCGATAGCTACTGAAACAAATGTAACCTCGCACCTTCACCAAGAGTCATTACGAATTCTACCGATTGAGGCCATGTTGAACCAAAATGGTGGCAGCCTTCCGTATGATTTAACTTTGGTTGGTTCCCACAGGTTGCGTCAGCTATTAACGCGTACATATCGTAATCAGGTGCCGATTTCATGCGTTATCATACTGAAGAAAACTTAAATCTCTCGTTTTTTGTTTGCTTCTGATCAGCCTAGAAGGAGCCCACGCCATGCCAATAATGTTTCTATTTTAGCAGCGAAAGAAAATGGTCACCGGTATTGGCTGTGTATGGAGAATTTATGGGTTGAAGGAGAAAGCATGTTTTTTGTGATTGCCAGACTGCATGAAAAAATACAAAAGAAATGAAAAAAAGTGAAGTAGCGATGCGTGAACAGCAAAATTTGTGGGAGTGACGTTTTTGAGAGGCGTTATAAACTTTGAGAAACATCACAAACTTAAGACGACCAGTGACCAAAACCAGCAGCCCGCGGACGGCCGTTTTGGTACGCCAGATGCGTGTGTCCGCAAGGGGGGGGGGGGGGGGGGGGCAGGCAAACAGCTAATGCGGGCCCATTTGTCTTATCGCCCTAACTAATCATGTCAACTGATTGAGAGAAGCGCCATGAGTCGGTGACCTCAGAGAGAAAGCATCGCAGGGGCGCACAAGTTGCGCTTGGTTTTCATTGGCGAAAGGTCAGAAGAAAAAAACAAAAGCGAAAGGATGGACTACTCGTTCTCGCAACGATAGTTTCTCGAACGTGAACGGTTTAAGCAATTATAAATTATTCTGTGGGCATTTCAAACAGTTTATTATGATGAGCACCCGACAGAGTGTTTGCGTATACGTGCACTGATTTTTGGAGAACCAGCAAATGTGTGCCAGTGCAGACATCGAACCCACAGCTGGTAGCGGGAGGGAGAAACCCGCTGTGTCGGTAGAAAACAGACCAGGTGGCAACCCCACATACAAGGCGCGTCGGAACCTTCTGCACAGAAGGTCCTGTAAAAGGGGTAAAAAGCACTCTGTGTTGCTTTCACTGCAGCAACATCCGGCACTGCTGCTACGTGGCATCCATAAGGACGCAATAATAGGGAACACCCTCGGGTTGGGTGTTGAGCCCGCTTCGCGAGGTACCAGTAGATGAAAGAGGCACACGCGCACTGCCCCACCTGGTGTTCGGATAATACGTCCGCGTAACACAAGCCCATGTGTTGAGAAGTAGCTGGCATAAGAGAGTACGCGAAAACCAAATTTGTATCTGATTTTCTGTTATACTTATGCATGTCTTACATTGAGCCTATTTGTTCTAAGCCCCGACCACCCTGCATCATTCCTGAAGTTTAGATTTTTTTTTTACGTGCCTTGGGCGCATGAAAACTTCTAACGTCCTGGACTGAGGACCCTGGACCCATCCTCCGGCTTTTATGACCCTATTTTTCCTCAATAAAGTTGTTTCTCTCTCTCTCTCTCTAACACCGACCTCTAAGCTTGCACACAGGCATACGAAGGAATGCATAGGAGGTGTCCGGAATCGCACATTATATAACTAGAGATAAAGTGATTTTTTATTGAATATTGTCGAGGAAAATAAAAGAAAGAAAAAGAAAGTGACTGAAAGAAAAAAGTATTCACTAGTCCTAACGGCCATGACAGATCAAAATGGCAGCAGGTGGTGCGGAATGATGGATAGAAACGAGGAATCTGTAACAACAATAACTTCCGAAGTAGTGACATGTAAAGGCGATTACAAACGTTCAACAATATTGACATGACCTTGTGGCCAGAGATTGTAACAAAATATAGTTCGAGTGTAATAATAAGTATGACCAAAGTGAAGTCCACTGGAGCAAGTAGATTATTGTATTAAAAAGCTGTCGGAAACCCACGTCATACTGGACGTTCTAATGTCATTACGTTCGAATGACATTCGGTGCACCGAATGTCATGCGATCCGTGATGGTGCTACACAGGAAAAAATAATGTCATTCGTTCGTGATATCGATGAGGATAATTAAAAAAATCACCAGAAAAGTTGGAGAGAAGTACAGGGCCAGGAAACTTAATCTAATTATTTTACACTAAATATGCGGCGTCGCTTCACTGAGAAAACACGCATAGAAAACTCTTATTTCAGAATGTCTGGCCACCACAAGCCATGACAACGCTTAGCCAGAAGCCATTGCCGACTCGGTGAACACAAGCAATATGGCTGACATGGCAGCGCTGAACAACAACGATAAGTTGCAGCAGATAAAGCGTTTAGTTGCTGTATGCCTTGCATTGCGAGCAAAGCGCCTTAATAAGAGAAAGAAGGCTTGATCGAGAAATAGACCCAGAAGTAAGACGCGGTAAGGAAATTGAGCAACGCATCCAAGCAAACGCGTTCGCTATTGCGGCCAGTGATGGCGAGTGCTGCCACTGTTCACCGAGAATGTTAGACCTTCCAATGAAATGAGCACTGGTTTGAACAGACGCTACCAAACCTTGGAGCAAATCACTTCAAGCAAGCGTTCCGTGTGTCGCCGTCGACCTTCAGGTACTTGGTGGAATCGTGCCGACCCGTATTGGAGCGCCAAACCACACGCCCGAGGGAGCCCATCTCTGTGGTGAAGCGAGTGGTGGTGGGACTCTACAGATTGTGTTCGAGTGCACAGGACAGAACCATCGCACATCTCGTTGGAATCGGCCGGTCAACAGTGAACGTAGTGTACAGAGAGGTCTGCAGGGCCGTGATTGACCGCCTCGAGAAGGAGTGGCTGCAGATGATACGGCGGGACCAAACGAAAGACCACATGAGGGAGTTTCTTGCCTTCAGCGGCTTTCCTCAAAACATTGGCGCGCTTTACGGGTGCAACTTTCTTGTGTCGCCGCCAAAGGAGCATGCAATGGACTATCACAATTACAAAGGATGGTAAGCATCTAAAAACCTTTCTTTTTGTTGTAACAAAATTTGACACACACAACTTCGGTCGTGTTCTCTATATTATAAAATGTACTAAAGTTCACATGGTCGTTTTACTGGTTGACGTTTAGTGAGACAGTTGCGGATGCTTCTAAAAAAACCTACGCGGGAAATAAAGACGTTTTAGGTAACTATGCAAGTGAAACATTTGCTAGCGTGCTATTTTTGTTTACTATTCACGTTTCGCATTCGGACTTTTCAGAGAATACTTCACATATGTAAAGTGCATTTTGTTACGATAACATGTAACTACTGCTGTTTACTAACTAGCTTTGAACTCTTCGTCGCTCTGAACACATGCAGGTGCTTGTATCACTTCGTTGTAAGGTTACTATGCAGGAAAGTGAAAGTGCAGCACATAATTGGTTGTAACATTCTTCCTCCTGTGCAGGTAAAGCATCATACTGCTGGCGCTGGTTGACCATATGTACCGTTTCCGGTACATTAACATTGGAGCTCCAAGCAGGTGCCACGACGCCAACGTGTACGCGAGATCTAGGCTGTCCACATTGGTTGAAGATGGACACTTTGGATTGCCTGTTGCTGTAATTGAGGGAGTAGAAGTACAGCCAATCATCCTTTGCGACCAAGCTTTTCCGCTTTCAACAAACCTGTTGAGCCATTCCCGGATGCCTTGCCAAGCACTCGGGAAGCTTCCTTCAATTATAACTTGTGGAGGACAAGACGCATCGTCGAAAATGCATTTGGGAGGCTAGAAGCACGCTTTAGGTTTGTCATGAAAAGGATGGAATGCACCCTGACAAAGCTCGCTATAAGGGCATCATGCATTTTACACAAAGTATGTGAAGGTCTTAGGGACAGACACTGTGGAATAACAGTGGGAACAAGAAGCGTCTGCCTTTGACGCTCTGTATGAGCAACCATCCCACACTACCACTGCCATCCAGTGGCGCAGGTGATGTAGTTAGAGCTCTTGCGCAGTACTTCTGAAAATTGGATCAGAATGCAGGACTCTCAAGGCATTAATGTATACGAAGGACATTTTTTTAGCGTGCCTTCAGGAGTACACGCTATTGCGGAAAAAACATTATGGTTTGTGAAAAGAAAATCACTTGGAAGTAAATACAGAAAGATAATAAACATTCTTTATTTACCATGTAAATAACCATGTATGGGTGATTATGTTCCTGCGAGTTTTGCAAGAACTGCGATTAGTCTTTCTTGACGTTCCCCTGCAGCCTCATACAGTTCAATCCGGCGTTTGTGCAGCTGCATCTCCCTCTCTTTCGAACGCTCCCACGAGTAGCGCTGCTGCCACTGCTCCTCTGCAAGCTGCGATATTACCGCTTGCTGCGTCTGTTTTTTGCTGCTTTGCCGCTTTTAAGCTGTTGCTGCTGTCATACTGTGAGCCTCGCATGTGTCTGGGGACTGCAGCGGAGACGGCAATGGCCTTTCTTTGGTGCGATTGCAGCTTTCCGAGGACTGCAATCCTGTGGTGCAAGCCACGTTCACACAACCATCAATGAAGGAGTCATCGTCCTCCTCCTCATCAACTGCACTGCCAGTTTCCATACACCATATGATCTGAAACACAAAAATAAATACATTGGAAATGACACTGTCATTCTTGCGTTTATGTTCCTGAGAAAATATTCATTAATACACGAACCAGCTCAAGGAAAACATTGCACTGAACTGCAACATACTTCACTAAAGTTGATAATCAGAATACTGTTATTGTTACAGATGCTACACTTTGTTGCATGTCCGTACAATGGTTACACATATGACGGTAGTAGTAGCTCCACCCAGAAATTATTGTTAATTTTTTCGAGCGGAAAATTTTTATTTTCTAAATGCACATACTTCAAGCTTTCACCGCTGCAAACATGGCTTGGGGGGATAGTTACAATCACCAGTGCACTTAGCTGCTGTACGGTGCCGCTGTCACTGCAGCAAGCTTGTGCCGTTCATCGGCAGCGCTTGCAGGAATTTATTGATCTCCCAATAAAAGACTATGTTATTTTTCCACAACCAGTCCCTTTATTAACGTCTCTGCAATAACAGGGATAAATGTCATATATGTTCACACTACATTGTCAATTAACAGGCTCGCATCTTTGTACCACAGATTCACAAAACTAATCGCGAAGAACGCCAAATAAAAAATTAATAGCGCAATACAGGGACAACAGCATTACATTTCCGCCTTAATAAGAATACTAATAACACTTTTATTGCCAATAATAAAATCTATACATTCATACAGCCCTGCCAAAGTCTTCGAAGGCTTCAGCGGCAGAGCCTGGTAGGCAGCAAAACCATACACGGTACACTAATAGATAAGCAGTGAACTCGAGTATAGCATAGAAGAAAAATTATTCAAAGTTATACAGAGTCTATGAAAAGAATTTCCGTTGAGCATAATTAAACACAGAAACACAGCAATGCGTGTGAACAAAATAACCATAAGATAATATGTAACCATACACCAATCTGATCGTCATGGTGCTAAGAAATTGCACAATCACATGCATGAGCACAAGCAGTAACGGTAAGCAAAAGCAACAAATACGCCTTTACAAACAGATATGCCTCAGCAGTCTCTTTAACTTTTATTTTGTTTTTGCACAGAAGGTGCTGGGGGGTAATTTATTGAAGTAGGTTGGAACGTAATGGGCGCGAGCTCTAGTGCCGTACCTTGTGGAACAGCGTGGGCTCCAAAAGGGGTCCCTGGGCCTTAAGCAACGCGAAGAAGCGTACGGAACTAGGAATTCACTGGACCAGAAGTGTTTTAAAACAACCGTTTGCGTTAAAAGATCATTGAAATTCGACATCGAAAGTATTTTGAAATGGTCTGCGTCAGCATTCAGGCTCGGATCATAAGATATATTTTTTAAGAGGGAGTGCAGTATAGCATTTATTCTGTTGTGCCAGTGAACAGCACAGTGCCCGTAAATTGTTATTCCATACCGTAGCAGACTGTAGCCTAAACTGTGTGTTATTGTCTTCCTTACCGATAAGGGCATGTAATATCTTATATTGTACAGCAGACATGATACGGCGCGAAGTTTTTTTGCAAACATAAGCAAGATGGCTGTTCCAAGAAAGGTCGCTATCAAGATATAAACCAAGATACTTTACAACAGATGAATACTGTAATGGTCTACGAGAACAAGATGAACAATCTGAACAATGCAAAACAAGAGGATAATCGAGTGTTACCTTCCTCAAAGGATTATGGAAGCAGACTAATTGCGTCTTGGATATATTGATAATAATTAGGTTATTTCTAAACCAGTCCACAGCTTTTGTGGCAGCAGACTGTAAAGAAGCAATTGCTTCATAGTAGCTGTTGGCAGAACTTGCAATCATCGTGTCATCAGCGTATTGATAAAGAGAAACGGGTATCATGCTACAGAGGTCATTTACAAAAACTATTAAATAATAATGGACTGAGTATAGATCCCTGCGGAACTCCAGCATTAATATTGGAGAATGCGCTATCAACTTGCCCAACTGAGACGACCTGACGCCTATCCCGAAGGAAATTAGCTAACAACGACCAGAAAGCACCCCGAAATCCTAACAAAAAAAGCTTAATTAACAACAGACAATGGTGAACACTATCAAAAGCCTTGCTACAATCAAGAAGGAGCGCACAAGCAACTTTATTATTATCGAAAGCTACATTCAACTGATCAGAGAAATCTTCCAGAAGGGTTTGACTGCCTTTGCCGGGCCGGAAACCATAGTGATTAGGCGATAAAATGCTGTGTGTGTCCAGAAAGCTTGTCATCTTTAACAATAAATGTTTTTCTTGTATTTGAGCAATAGCAGGCAGAATTGAAATCGGGCGATAATTTTCAATTTTATTATGCGCTACTGCTTTTATGAACAGGTATAACTATGGCCGTTTTCAGTTTTACAAGAACGTCACCACTTGATATTATGCGATTGAGTAGTGCTAGCAAAACCTCTTGTATGTTTCATATGTTCTGCGCAAATCATTAATAGAAATACCTTCAATTCCAGGAGATTTATTACATTTTAAACTCAAAATAATCGATCTGAGCTCTTCCTGAGAAATTGAAGGCAGATATGCCGATTCGCTAATGCTGTGACGCAAAGAGCACAAACCTACATAAAAGTTTGTGTTTCTAATTACACGAGAGAAGTGGTTGTTAAACTCATCAGCAATATTCTGTCGGCCGCTGGATAAACTGGGAGGAAAGTAATTCATTATATTAGCTCGCGTATTTGCGCATCTAAAGCTGTTAATTAACGACCATGTTTTCTTACTACTGTAACTAGCAGCTTTAAATTTATCTCGGAAATGTATTCGCTTTGCGGAGCGGATTATGGCATTAATTTTATTTCTCAACTGCTTAAATTTGACCCGTAGGTCTGCACAATTCGGGGCACGCTTGCATTGGGCCCAAATTAAGCCTTTTTCTTTTATTGCAGCGAGTATGTCAGACGACATCCACTTGTTATCTGCGTTACGCTGTTTGACATGTATTGTTCGGGTAGCACTTTCTTTTAAGTTCTGGAACACTTCTACCAGATTGTCATATAGGTCAGCAAGAGACACTATTGCTAAAAAAGATGTCGTGTCATATTGAGTCACCAGCTTATCAAATTTTGTTGGATCAAGCACTGAAATTAGTTTTTTTAGAATCTGTGGGTGCTGTCACAATATCTGGATAACTTATTGAGCCGCAAACGAAGTAATGGTCAGCAAGTTTAGTTTCTACTATATCGGATTTTACGGCTAGATTCTGAGCGCGAACGGTAACGTGATCAATGCAGGATACGGTGAGCTTACCGGCCAAAAATTCTTCACGAGTCGCTTGATAAATGGCACATTCCAAGCCCCATTTGGAAAGGCTATCTAAGTAATCTGCGACGAAGCCTACAGTGGGACGCAAAAGGTCAATGTTGATATCACCTATGCTACAAACGTGCTCTTCAAGCGATAAGGTTGACATTGTGGAATCGAGTTCGGATAAGAAAAGCCGCGCAATAAAACTGGGAGGTCAATAAACCGCTAACAGAGTCACCGAAAAAACAGCTGTGCTCAGGCGCAGCGAAATCACTCCAGCTTGGGAAAAGGAAAAAGTTAACTGTGAAGCTGCCCATCTGTTACTTAACAAAACTGCTATGCCTCCTCCTTTTCTGGTTGGACGCGTGTACGAAAGGGTTTGGTAACCTGGCAATGAATACTGTGGAATGCTATCGGAAGAAATATTAGTTTCAGTAAGTACAAAAGCATCGAACGTGAGGCGAGATGATGAAGTGATGGCACAAAACTGATTCCAATGTTTCCGAAGGCTGCGAATATTCATGTGTGCCACTTTAAAATGCTGGTAAAGGTAACAGGAAAAAACCTATTTACATCCGCAAAGTCAGAGCATTTGATGCTTTCAATGTCAGAAATGTCTAGGCAATCTTATTCAAATCCGAGAATTTTTCAACTCGAATGAAAGGTGCTCCCACAGACTTTCTCGCCAGAACCTTTCCGTTTCTCGTTCATTTTAATTTCCTTTGGAGCGGGCCAACCCGAAGAGCTCTCAGTTCATTCGCATCAGGTTTTCGTTAATGAACCGACGAGGAAACTTCTCCGACTGAGCAAGATCCGGGAGACCTTTCCAAGCGCGAAACCATTTCTCTTTCCCAGACGAGTTCTGTACTTGCACAAGAATAGGCGGGCTAGTGCTAGATTTATTCTGGAACGGTAAACGGTGTATCCTGCAAATGTCATCTTCCTGGAAGTTCCTTAGGCCCAGTTGTCCAGTTGAGTCGCACATGAAGGACTTCAAGTCTTCGCCAGGTTTAAAATGGAGGCCATGGATTTCAAAATTGCAACGCCTGCCATATTGCTCAAGTTCATTTATTTGCACTGTCATTTGGTCTACAATTTCAGCCTGACGGGCGACTGTACCGGAAAGTCACTCCACTTGAGCCCGTAGCTGAGCCACTTCGGTTTTATGAGTAGTAACACTAGAGAGCATAGAATCATATTTTTCGGAAAGGAAATCGATAGAGGCTTGAATGTCGGTCACCGTATCAGCCATCTTTTCACAAGTTGCCTTGAAAGAGAGCAGTTCTTCAACCCTCACCATGAGCGTCTATACAGTGCTGGTTAGTTGGTCCAGTTTAGTATTAATAGTCGAAAAGTGGGGACCAAGTGAGCCATCGCTATGACTGGAACTGGTACCAGACCTACAAGTTTGACACGTCCATGTTTCACGTTCAACAATGGTCATTTTGGTGTAAACACTGTCTGTAATCGCGGAACAGTGTTTCCCTAAATGGAAACTTCCTTTGCAACCGGAACATACAAGGAATTTGCCCTCTACCAGCTTGTCGCATATCGAACACACAGAAGACATTGCAGTACAGTCAGCGGCAAAACAGCTAAATGTGTACGTACTTAAGGCCCTTTAAGAAACCCACCCGCCAAGAAATGAACTAACGTTTCAGTGACACCGGCCGGTTTTGCCGCTGACTGCAGGGAAGCACCGGGGAGACAGGCTTTGTGTATGCTGCAGCAGACACTAGGCGGACCGGGTTGAGCTGTCTTGTACCAGGGGATGCTGCGAAGCTGTTCACGGGTGGGGCCGTGGATGCGGAGACCGCATGAGCCACAGAGCGTCTGTGATGCCAGCGACCGACGACAGGGATGATAAGATTCGGGGGATGCTGCCGCGTCCACCCTGTGAAATCTGCCAAGAAACGAAATAACGTTTCAGTGACACCGGCCGGTTTTGCCGCTGACTCAAGTCAAAAAGTCAAAGAAGAAAAACCTCTGAATATTTTCAATTGGATTCTCGCTGACCCCCGCGGATGTACTCGATCCGTGACAACCTTTATTCTAGCTTTTTTAATGCATTCAACGCAGTAACAATAATGCCAGAGTCAGAGAGGCACATTGCATCTCGATATGACCCCGTGTGACTGGGCGGTGTTTCCTCCCAGCAGCCTCTTGAATCAGCACAATAAAACAACACGCAGAATGCGTTCGCTGATGGTATGGACGGCGTGGCAGTAAACAAAAAAACAAAACAAAAAAATGTGGTTGATCCCTCTTATATAGGAATCGGTATAGAACACGAAAGTGAAACGTGTCTTCACAGAAGTAGTGTAATGTTTATTGCACATTGATATATAATGTCTATTGGTGTTTTGTGGCTAAAGCGCCCTTAGGCGTTGATGCACCCACGCTGACGCCTGGTGGCACGTCTCCTCCATCACGACTACCAACGTCGATGACCATGAGCAACCGTCGTGCATATGGAAGCTGCACTACGCTGCACACGCTAGCACAACGCGAAAGACGAAGCACGTAACTGACACACTAATACAACGCGCAAGACAAAGCACGTAACTGAATCGTCACCGAGTCAAATCAGCGCGTACAGCGCGTCGTAATTGCAGCCTCCGCGATCAACTTCAGAAACATTTTCAGAGCTAATTGCGGAGGCCACGCTCCGCTGTGCTGAGTACGGTGAACGCCACCTAGGTGGCGTTGGTAGTGCTTCTTGATGCCAGCGTCCCTTCGAATGCTGGCATCGAGGCGTCGTAGTGCTGAGACCACCGAAGCGTTCACTGTCGGTGCGCGTTAGTGTCATAATGCAGTACTTCTCTTTTCTGCTCGTAGGCGGCGGCACCGCCCCGAGCAAGAGCGCGGGTACACGGAGGAGTGTTAGATATATAAGGCGCGTCTGTGTAGCTCTCTGCAAATGCGTTTGTGGCGCAATGGGTTAAACGCTCGGCGATCTATCGTCGCGGACCGAGAGGTCGTGGGTTCGATTTCCAAATTTTGCATGTTTGTGGAACTTTTTCTTCTGGTTTCTTTCTTTGTATTATGTTCGTGTACATTGTAAGCTGACGTATTTCCGTGACGGAAATACGTCAGTGAAGTCTTGGTGGACCCCGGCATAAAACACTTTCGTGTTAAAAAGCGTGTCGCGTCTGTCCATAACTCCTACAACGCGAAGTGACATAGGTGCCCGTTGCACAATTTGCGACGTGAGCGCACACAACAAACCCAGACAGCGTCCCGCGTTTGTTCGCTTTCAAAACCCGATCTCACACGCGTCCATGCTAGAAAACAGCTTGCAACAGTAATGCGCACAATACAGTCCCTTTATTTCTTTCACTTCACGAATTTGCACAGCACCAAAAATGAAAAACAAAAGCCATACTTGCCTGTATTTGTTCCCCAGGTTTTCGATTTTCGTCTTCGTCGCCTTCAGTGTCTTCTCTATGCCGAGCTCACGCAGATCATCCACAACAGCGGCATACACTCTGGCCATGCGCTTTGCTTTTCTCAGGTCTTGTAGGTTATCCTCCCATAACCTAATCAGAGTAAATGTCTCCACCTGCGCCCATAGTGCGGGTGCTGCTGCTTGCTTCCATTACGGGCACACGTGCACACAGGCGTCCGGTTGTTTACAAATGGCCGACTAGTAAAGCGACGGCGGTGAGACGCCACTGAGAGAGTAAACACATCTTGTGACAGCCTGCCGTACAGTTGTTCTCTGGTTAAAATAATACATACGTTAAAACACACAAACTTATTTACATTTTCATATGAACGCTTCTCAAGTTACAAATACTCAGTGTCTCATTTACAGTGTCTCTGGGGTGGAGTTTATACATTCGGTTCGCGTGCGAAGGCGAATGAGTGTCTTCAACTCATTAAATAGCGGAAGTCATTCGATTCTAATGGCATTAAATATCGCTGTGTAGGAGCCGAATAATGTCATTATATGGTAATGTCATTCTATTCGAATGACATTAAATCGCCCAGTGTGACAGGGGTATAAATGAACATTCATGCCTGTAATGCAATCAGTAGACTCTGGTATACTTTTAAAAGCGATGAAGGTATATGGCGAAATAATAGTTACATGCTTATCTCTGACCCTTCCCTCCACACAGAACTACTTTAAACTTAATCTGCACAGTAGATTCTCCTTAATATGCGAAGGTTTTTGTTCCCGCAGGTAAGAAACCTTCAACTGATATGTTTGTGACCTACGGCTTAGTATCCCCTCTGTATGAACACTTGCAGGGAAATAAAAGTAACACATTGGGGTCTTCGATTATAGGTTTAAACCGATATTGGATATTGACCACGAGCTTAAAAGTGTAAAATCAGGCAAAGTCAGAGCTACAGACGAGTTTGACGAACCTCTCAGCTACTCTTGCTAAGGAAAGGGCCTGTTACCAATGCAAACAATGCAAAACACTCATTTCCCCTTAGCACTCTTCATAACAAGCAGACTTTTTAAAAATGAATGCATAGGATGAATAGTTAGGCGTGTAAACCAATAAATAACATCGATGAACATAGCAAAAATAATTTACTACTTGTTGGCGGGAAACAGTGGCACAAACGAAAAAAAAAAAGAAAGAACACATAGGTAAAAAACACTATCGCATCGAGTCTAAGCGGATATAATGCATTAAAACAAAAGCGACTTACCGAGCGATCAGCGTAAAATCATCAACCCTCTTAATGTTCAGCAAGGACTTTAAAAATAAATTTAACCTGTTTAGTGAAGTCGTTAGAGAAGCGTTGTGAAGAGTCGGGCGGGTTTTGGTGACCTTAAGATGGGCTACACATCGAAACATGCCAAATTTCGGTGTTGCAGCTGTTATACATGGCTACATTCAAACTAAGATTCGTCAGTTTCTGCATTGTCTTAGAACTTCCCGAAGCTATTGTTTTATAAATATCAAAAAGCTTAATGTGATAGAGTTCATAAACTCTAGAATGTGCTATGATATTGAATTGTTGGAGCCACTCTGTCTCTGTAGCTGGAATGAGAAAATATTCGTAAATATTTAAATGTAATTTTTAACTTGGTTATGGTTGGAATGATAGCTGTTCCTCATACTAGATGGGTTAAAATAAAACAAAAAAAACTAATTGTTCGAAGCTACGTTGGGCGTACGTGCGAACAATCCAGTTTGTAGCCTTAAAGATGCGGCGTAATGGCGCATCCGTTAGGTGAACGCTGTTCCGCAACCGCTTTCCGGGAAGCTTCGCACTAACTTCAGAATACAGTGGTTAAAATACGTAAAAAGCTGTTTATCGTACACGCATACTTTGTTGCCATCACATGTGCTAGAAAACCTGCAGAAACACATAAAAGAGGACTAAGTACGCGCCGTAGCGCATGTCGACAGAAATCTTTGCAAGCTCGGTGGCAGGCTCGCTTTTGTAATGAAGGAGGCGTTTAGAAGCGGCTCTAGGGGTTAAATATGCTATAGAATGAGGACTAGAGGAGAATGTGCATAAAGTACACAAGAATTGGCCACCGAAACACCGAAATTAACAAAAATATTGCGGTAGACATTCAGGCAGTCGTTAATTTAACTAGAACAAATACTTACCACGCTTCAGTGGTGGCGACGAGGTAACGAGTCTGCCTGCCTCATTGCTGCCTGGGGTTCATTTGCCCGTCGCAAAATACTTTTTTACAGCGCAGATGTTTATGGCTAGGCTTCCGTGCATTTTTCGTGTGCGTGTGCAACAATTTGGGCCGATCCCGGTGATGGTACAGAAGAAGTAGAAGCGCAATGGCAAATACCCCTTTGCACTCTGGGTAGTGGGGTCCGGGACCTGTAACGCGCCCTTTAATTGCCCTTGTCACACCTGGGGCCCAAAGTTGTCCCAGGAACAAGTATAACAACAGAGTTTTTTATTAATGTTATTGACAAACATCATAACGAAGGGGTTACAGAACCAAAAGAAGAAAAGGATAAAGGTGTATACAATTACATTACAAAATGAAATAGCTAAACAAAAACTCGAGTTAGTGGTATTAGTAACATTAAACATTAGAACTGTGAAGGGGCTATAAAGGCACTTCTACTCTGCCAACAACCGCGCTCGTCGTTCGTTCGCCCGCACCGTCTCTTATCTCCACACGGCTCTGACCTTTATGTGCCGTGCATTCGCCGCTCAGTTTCCGTTGAAGCGATAGACCGCACGTACCTTCGCCGTGGCGGCGTATGCGCTCGCTGCCAGCGTTTTGACAGTCGTTGTCTGCAGTCATTCAGTGTGATCTATTCTTGTTTGTTTGTGCGCGCTCACACCACGCTTGTTCATTCAGTTAGTAATAGTCGGGCCCCATTTTCCAACGCACGCTACACATGCAATGCTGCCCGGATCGGCAGTGCAGCACTACAGGTGTGTCCCTTCGCACGCGCTGCCCACGGGAAGCGCTTCTCATCAACACCACCGTTTCACACGCGCTTTCTCGTGGTCATCGAGTCTCTCTTCATGTCGGTCTACTTACGCCGTAGCACACCTGCTTACTTAATTAGCTCATGTTTACTACAATTCATATTGCTACCAAAGCCGCTCACCTTACTTCGTATGACATTGCTGTGTTGCTATCGCATTCATTGCTTCGCCCTTAGGGTGAAACTGTGACATTTTTTTTGTACTTGTAATATCACCGCTAACTGAAAACTGTTCAGATTTCCACAGCATGATTTTTTGCAGATGTCATCGTTTCTAAAATCAGTTTTTATGCGCTTTACGTACGTTATTTCTGACAAGTTCAACGCAAACAGCCACTGCACGTTTCGTTAAAAAAGCCAGTAGTCAGCCGCGTTGGCACCGTTTACCATCGAATTTAGTTGCTCTTTGTGTATTGTCGATCGAGATTCATCAAGTACTATCAGCCTCAAATGAAACTTGAACAGCGGAGCGCGTAGCGCAAGCATAAGTGAAGGTATAGTGCGTGCCGTCCCGTCATCGCCATTGACAGGCGCGCACATCCGGTTTGGCCGCACTGCTCAATCCCGCCCCTAAAGTGAGATATTTTCACTTCTGTTTTGGTTCCTATATTTTAAAGGAAAAAAAAAACAAAAATGAAAGAAAACAGAAGCCAAAATACTGTAGTTTACGGCGAGTGTTTTCGCAAAGTTCGCCGAAAGCATAAGTGCTATCGGCGTCAAATGAAACGCGAACGGCGGAGCGCGTAGCATAAAAATTGCACCGTCAGCGTTAGATTCGAGCATGTGGTTTGCCGCTTCTGCGCCACATTCATTCTTTCGATCGGCAAACTTGCGCACCTCGGTATCGCTGGCAGCCGCGTGGCGCCCGGCGTGGGCGTGCCGAGCGCATTTGGCCTCTTGACTTTCGAACAAACGAGCGCGGTGCGGCTGAACCGGATGGGCGCGCCTGTCAAATGGTGATGACTGAACGGCGCGCACTATACCTTCACTTATGCTGGGGCCACGCGCCAAAGTTTCATTTGACGCTGATAGTACGTGTATTCGCTCAGACATTTGGTTCTCTCTGGGTAAAACTCTCGTACCGCCCTTTCGAGTGGTGTAATGAGTGTTTTAGTGTGTAGTGGGTAATTACCACACACACTACAAGTTGGCCGTGTTCATCAAAAATAAATTGTTTCCTGTTTATACCAAATGAGAAGTCAGCGTGGCTAACAAGTTTACAAGGAGAGTGGTCAATCTTTTGTTGAGCTTCGTATGACACCTCAAAACATGGAAAGGGTATTCACTATTTTTCGGCAAGAACCACACTTAATCCACAAGCTTCAAACAATAGCAGAAGATCACACTTAAGTTGTGTTCCCATGTGCACCAAATTTTAACTTGGCATTCTGGGTAAATCTCGTAGGACACTTGCAATTATTGTGCATGACGGCTGTGTAGCACATAATAGCACACGAACAAGTAATTTACTGCAAAGGCCGTAACTCCACCGCATAAATAAATTCTTGCACGCACACTAGCCAGAGGGAGAGCATGGCATCAGAGGAACCGCCGCCGGTGGAATGGTTAAGCATCGGGTTATCAAAGCTTCGAGGATGCCTCAACTGCCAGAGTCACCCTACTGGTGACAAACTTTGCCAGCTAAGATTCCAAATCCCTTACGTCGTACGACTCCGTCGAAGAGAGCGCAACAGGACTCAGTTGTCAACAAGAGCGCTTTCGGAGGCGCAACAGCTGGCGCCCAACCATCACCCCGACGATGCGGCACTCTCACGCTCCAGGAGTCGCGCCAGATCCAGGCGCCGTTCACTATCCAGGGAGAGAAGCAGCTCCAAGTCAAGGGAAGCGCAGGTGCGCTTCGTGGAATGGGGCTCTACACCTGGCGAGAGGCAAACGTCAGGGACCATCTGGGCTGACAAGGCGAAAGGTACGGTGAGGGTTGCTGGGCGCATCTTGGCGGATGTGGCTGGTGACAATGATGCCAGGATAGATCAATTATTCAAAGAAGTAACTTCTTTAAGAAAAGCAAATGAGGAATTGACCGTGCAGGTAACAGAACTGTATAAAAGACCGGTCGAGCCCAGTTACAGTAGAGATAGATAAACCAATAAGCAAAAGCAGTGATCCAGAAAAAGACAGTTCCCCTGCCCTTAAAAAAAGGGCTGTGATCTCCGACGACGACTCAGTTTTCTCAGCTATCAGTGAAATAAAAGAGGCAATTAAAGCAATAAGAGTGACAGTAGAAACAACTAACTTTAAAGAGGACATATTGTGGAAATAGAGGCTAACGGCGGAGAAAAGACTTGAGATGATTGAAACGCGAGGGGAAGACGACGATCAGTATCTGCCATCGGAGGTAGATAGTGTTAAATTGCTTCCTAGACTCCCAGGGGGCAACACAAAGAGGTAAATAGCGGGTAAGAGGCTGGCGGACTCACCCAATAACAATGAACAGTAATCATGGATTTAACATGTGGCAATGAAATTGACGCAGGTTTCAACACAAGAAAGCAGCTCTGCGAGAGGTAATCAGGTCATCTGGGGAGGGGGTTGGCGATTCTGATCGACAAAAAGTTGCCATACGGCGAGCATGATATTCATCTTAGATATTGCAGGTACGAATTTATTCTAGTTGAGATAATACTTAAAAGGAACAGAGGGAAAGAGCAAAGCATTTTCTTTTTAAATATTCACAGCAGCCCTACGGATATGAGACAGGGCTTTAGAGTACTCTTCAACAAAGTGTTTTCGATTGCCAAAAACTCCCCGCTCATTATTGGAGGGGACGGTAATGCTCCCTATCACACATGGGGATATATATGGAACACAAAGAAGGGAGAGGAACTATGGAATCTCGCTATGGATCGGGGGTCAGGCTTTATTACCGATCCGGCGTACCCCACCCGTTGTGGCACGTCCACATGCAGGGAATCCACACCAGATATCACTTTTGCTATTAACTTAGGAGGACCTAATTGGGAAAACTCGAACATTGATCTGGGTAGTGATCATTATACCATTCACATAACCATAGACATACCGAGAAAGGAAACTAGAATCCTCAAATTCACGGACTGGGACCGGTTTAGGAAAGTCAGGGTGAAAAGAGGGAAAGGGGGGCCTTTAGGTACAAAGAAGCAGTCGTTTCAAATATGGATTAACCAGCTCAGAGAGGACGTCAAAGAGGCCTCTAAGGAAATCAAGACAGAGGAAAATATTGAGGCTATAGACAGCAGGCTCGCGCATTTCATTGAGGCCAAACAGGCTATAGTACAGAGATGGAAAACGCAAAGACTTAACAGAAGGCTAAGGGGAAAAAATAGCGCAATATAAACAGAGACATTGATGAGCACTCGAAGACACTCGTGAAACAACAGTGGGATGAAATCTGTAACCCCACCCGCCGCGCTGGCTCAGTCAGCTAAGGCGTTGTGCTGCTGAGCACGAGATCGCGGGATCTAATCCCGGCCGCGGCGGCCGCATTTCGCTGGAGGCGAAATAGAAAAACGCCCGTGTGCTTGTATTGTAGTGCACGTTAAAGAACCCCAGGTGGTCCAAATTAATCCAGAGCCCTCCACTACGGCGTGCCTCATAATCAGAACTGGTTTTGGCACGTAATACCCCAGAAAGACGAAGAAGAAAATCGGTAACTCCGCGGATAGCAGAACCAAACATGGAGGTAGCTGGAACCTATACTCAAGCACTTGCTCAACGAGAATGAAACAAGGACAAACAAGAGAACAGCTATAGCCAAGTTGGTTCATCAGGAGAGCCAGGATAAAACACCGGAAGAAATCATGGATAGACTCGCCACCAAATATCTCCCACTTATGCAACCAAACGAAGGAGACGATAACGTCGAATATTCGGGTGGCATATGTGAAGAAATTGACCTGGATTTCACTGAGAGTGAAGTCAGGGCGGCTCTTCACAGTCTTAATGGTAGATCAGCAGCTGGACGTGATGGAATAACAAACAGAATTTTAAGAAATCTGGATGATGAATCAATTTCTTACCTAACTGAACATTTTATTGAATGTTGGAGGAAGGGGATATACCCAGAGGAATGGAGGGTGGCCAATATTATCCTCATACCTAAGCCAGGCAAACAATTAACTCTGGACAACCTCCGTCCTATTTCTTTTACGTCATGTGTAGACAAAGCCATGGAACAAGTCATCCTAAATCGGGTCACGAAATACGTTAAGCAGAACGACATCCTCCCGTACAACCTCTTCGGCTTTCGACCCGGGTTGTCAACCCAGGATGCTACGCTCTTAATCAAACACTAACTCGTACAGGCCAGCCCAAAGCACACGAAAGCTCTTCTAGGTATGTATGTGGAAAAAGCTTTTGATCGTTTAAAACATAAGGCAATACATGTCGTTCTCTCGGAGATGGGGTTAGGTAAGAGGCTTTTTAACATGATTAAGGACTTTCATAGAAACAGAACAGCGCACCTGATCATGGGAGAACTTAAGTCAGAAGTTAATAATTTGGGAAACAGGGGCACTCCACAAGGAGCTGTGCTCTCGCCCATACTATTCAATTTAGAAATGTCTAAGGTTGCAAGTAATTTAGCGAAAATCGAGGGTATACGAGGGTGTCCTATATGCCAACGACATAACCATTTGGAGTGCCAAGGGTAATGTAGGACAGACAGAGACCAGACTACAGGAAACTGTATGCGTTGTGGAGAACACACTGAAAGACATGGGGCTGAAATGCTCGGCAGCCAAGTCGGAACTCTTGGTCATTAAACATCGCAGAAAAGGTCGTAAACCAAGAGGCTACATTCGGAAGAGGAGCCAAGAGTGTGCCTATACACTCATAAAGGATCCGCAATCAGGCTAGTTGGAAAAATCAAGATTCTTGGTTATCGCATAGCAGAAAACAATGACAATTATTGTTCAATACAGCATATCTCGAACAAAACAGATGAAGTCATTAGGTTACTAAGGAGAATTACCAACAGACACAGAGGCTCGGGGGAAGACAGTGCTTTGAAGCTAAAACATTTTTTTGCTTTCTGCCACTTCACTTACGTGGCCGGATTATTCAAATGGAAACAGGCAGAGCTTAACAAACTCAATATCATGATCAGGAAACTTGTTAAAATAGCCCTAGGGATATCGAGTACCACTGCAACTGTCAAGCTCATGAGTCTAGGAGTCAACAACACAATGGAAGAATTCGCTGAGGCCCAACAGCTAGCGCAACACGAAAGAGTGAAAAAAAAACACGAGCTGGCAGAAAGACGCGTATGGCTGGAGCGCTAAACAGCGATAACGGTTTATAATTATCGGAAGATCTTTAGCGCACCGGACGCCGCCACCTGCAGTACTTAGCTCGCGTCATCAGTGCACGTTGCGCCGCCGTCCGCACCAGTTCGTGTCGCCGCAGCGCTGTCGTTTCTGGTCGGATGAAGTTTCCCAACATTGCTTATGACAGCGGGCTGCGTGCAGATTAGCAAAAGGTACAACGCTTACACATACTTAGAGAACTCCCAGAGGAGTTTCTGCGTGAATGTTTTCGCTGGGAATATGCGTGCACAGTTTATTTGCACACATAACGCATAACTACTGTCCTGACTGTCATACCACAGTGCATGCAGCTTCAGTGACGTAATCTAAAAAAAGTCTAAAAAATGAAATCATTCATGTTTTACGCAATGAAAGTAAGGAAAAGTGGTCTGTATTTGTTGCAAATGAAGACATGTTTATTAGGACAGCAGTGTCAGAAACGTTTATGCAAAGCTTGCTTGCATCGACTGTTTATGCTGTGGCAACGCCATATATTTGGTGGCTTACCACAAACGGAATGTCCAGGTCTACCTCTTGCATTTCAACGCTGGCAAAGCCAGAATTTCTTATCAAGTCCGCGCTATCACGATTCAAGTGGCAGCCACAGGCGACATTCTTGGCTAACGGGGTGAAGATGTCTTCGATAAATCTTGCCAGGCTGCCCTGGGGATGACCCACGTGCTCGCTAAAGAGGAGAAGGCCACCCTGCAGAGTAGAGAAGAAATGAGATGGAGCAGGTCTGGTGTATGAATGTGAAGAAAGGTTACTTACGGAGACAGTGAGTTCGTTACGGTACTTTCCTATATTTTAAATGAATCACACGCACATACACATTCATAAATAACGTAGAGTGCTTTATTTATCAAATAATATTTCATATAAATTATCTGCACAGCCTCAACAAACCTAGTTTGCCGTGCAGTATCTGGCATTATTTAACACGGAGTGGTGTTGATTATACATCTATAGTTTTTACTAATCTAAGCATAGGTGATATGACGCGCCAACTCTCGTTTCATCGCATATAAATTTATAGGCCGATGCCGATTCTCGAGAAATTCCAGGCGCCAATGGTGATCAATTTTTGTAATGTGAAAGTGACAGTATTGTTTACTGATTTGGAGAATGGCGAACGGAACTGACCATGGCAAGCTAGCTGTAAAGGGATGTGTGCCTCTCACCGAGGTGACAGCTGACTCACCTACATTACTGAATGGCTTCCAGGTGTCAACATTGCCCTGATGTAACTATTTCCAACAACGACCGTATTTAGGACGCCTCATATCACACGAATAGTTACCAACGGAAGCGGAATGTTAACAAATATGCGCGGCAGACTACTCACTCAAGTTTTCACTGAAAGTACATCGTTAGAAAACCGTTGTGCGCCAACGCACATGAATATGCCGGCGGTGTTTGACATTTCACGCATACTAATTTGACTTATGCACTACAACTATTGCAATATAACTCTCTTTGCTGACTTCTGTCCAGCGCGTTCGCCACACTGTAAGAAATGTATGTAAGAAAAAAATGTAATAAATAGGAAGGAAGCAAACTAATTCGTTGGCACTTTAACTGTGTAACTTGAGCGCCAGAGACTTGAAAGGCGGCTAGCAGATGGGAAGGGGTTGGTTATAACAGTACCTAGAAAGACGGCATATCAAACGACACAGCAGTAGATTAGTACACGCTATTTACATTCCGTATAAATGCTCGTGACTAGAACTCGAAAATATCGAGATACTTGAAGAAGTCACTATTGTGGAGAAGGTTGCAGATTTAGGGTGATAACGGGGATCTTTAGACGCTTCTTTTTTAGGTCACTTTCCAAAATTGTTAAAACCAATCCAGAAACTCAATGCGTCCATTCCGGAAGATATGAGTGGTAATGTCGCCACGAACCAACCGGGTGCGGCCGCTGAGTGGCTACGCTGTCCTGCTTCTTAGCAGGAGGTCATGTGCCCGATACCCCGCCTTGGCGGCCGAGTTTCGATGCGGGTGGAATGCGCAAACGCTCGTTTCTTTAAATTTTGGTACACGTTTAACAAACCTAGATGGTCGAACCTAATCCACTCTGGCTTCTCGCACAGCACATGGGCTTGTTTTGGACAATAAACCCCGTTATTTGAACCGCCACGGTGGCTTAGCGGCTATGGTGTTACGCTGCTAAGAACGAGGTCGCCGCATCAAATCCCGGCCGGGGCGGTCGCATTTTGATGAAAGAAAAATGCAAAAATGGCCATGTTACGCTCATTGGGGGCCCACCAAAATCCCCTGGGGGTCAGAAATTATTCCGGAGTCCTCCACTACAGCGCGCCTTATAATGAAGTCATGGTTTTGGCACGTAAAACCCCTGAATACAATTAGTTCCCCGTGACTTGACTTGCCACATTCAACAAAGGTAAACAGTTAAACAATTAGTGTAAATAAGTATGTTGTTTTAGACGCTGTCTCGAAATATTACCAAGGTACTAAGGCGTGCTGTGACCAATGTGTTTGAAAACGGCAAAAGTCTGAATTTTTACAATTTGAATCAGGTCGTGTTGAAAGAAAAGTAAATTATTCAAAAGCTATACGTACTCATACCTCATCGTATACCGAGCATAAAGGCGGCTTACGGTGCATATATTATCATTGAAAGGTACGTCATGAAAAACAAAATTGCTTTCTCCCCCTTGTAAAGAAATTTGTCACAAAACAAAACTGAAACGTGCATTGTAAGGAGGGGCATTTCGTTGCACACTCATAAATCCTAAAGTCCCTAGATGTTTTTTGAGCAGGAAATCTAGGCACATCAATAAATACAAGTCCATAAAACTGCACGGTTTCGCTCGATAAGTTAGGCAATGGCAGCGATAGCAAGCACGCGAGGCCAGCGCTGCTGCGAGCTGAACAAGCACTGCGGAGGCACAAGGCGTCATACGTATGCGATACGCGATAGAAAATGCGTCTCAGATGAAACTGCGTCCTTACCACATGGCGGGTTTTCAGCGAGCGAAAATCCTACGCCCGCCACATACCCGTGCCGGTGCGGACGCGAGATCAAAAGGCAGTGTGGGCTCATCGTGCATCCTAACGCCTGATCGCACTTCGCATTGTTTTATGGTGGCACCTACAGCGCACGCCGGCTGCCATCTCAGCCGCCTGTCAAAGTGTTCCACGGAGATGATGCGTAGGATGCCTCGATAGCAGCGCCGCCTTTCAAATTGGAGACACCTTTTGACCCCGTCCGCGCCGCCTTTCTAAAGCGTTGGCGCCATATCGGTTCTCCCTGGCAGAGTCGTGCATTTCTTTGTTGCTTGCCGGTAGCCTTTTATCAGCGTGTTTTCGGCTAGCGTTGTGTGCGTGGGTGTGCGTGTGTGTGCGTGGATGCGATTCCGTGCGTGCGTGTGTGCGGGTTTGTGAGTGCGTGTTTTCAGGTGCGTGCAGGCTCGCGTGAGTTCGTGGGTGTTGGTGTGTGTGTGCGTGTCTTTGAGAGCACATGTCCATGTGCGAGTATTTGTGCGTGCGTGCGTCTGTAACAGCGTGACAGTGTGAGTGCGTGCATGGGTTTGCATGATTACGTCTACAAATGTACAGTGTGTATGTGAGTATGTGTGTGTGTCTGTGTGCGTGTGTGTGTGTGTGTGTGCAAGCGTGTGTTTCTGCGTTTTCGTGTGTTTGTGTGTATGAGTGTTGTTAAGATGAGAATAAGGCGTTTATTGACTACGACACCGGCAGCCAACATGGCAGCCTGCTCCTGCGTATCCCGCGCCAAGTGCCGGCTGCAGTCTATCAGTCCCCCCTTGGGAGTCCATCTGGTCTTCAGTGGTGGCGCTAGTTTCCGTCACAACAGCCCTTCCGCTCCAAGTTTGAGCTACGGCGAATACCGTTGAAAAGGTTGGTGCGCTGTGATCGACCGCCGAAGCACCGGTGCCTGGGGAACAGCTGGAGCGCCAGGAGGACTAGCACTTATCAGGCCACTCGGTTCCGCCAGCCAGGGTGGCACACTTGTTTGCTCGACACGTCCCAGAGAGGCGGAACGCACTGGCTTCATCGCTTGTTTTTCGCCCAATAATGGCTGCGTAGGCGCCTGTGTCTGCTGCTCGTCGCCACCGTCCCTTCCAATGTGGGCCACTCCTTTGTGCCTCCGAGGCGGCAACGCAGGTGGTCTGCATGTCGTTTCCACAGTGGGCCATCTGCCAGCTGCACCTCAGTTGATGATGAGCTGGTGGCTTCTCCGACGACTACAGGCACCCATCTGGGTCCTGACCTGTAGTTCATTGCCCAGTCAGTGTCGCCAGCCCGGGGACCTGGTTCTCTTCTGGCTGCAGAATGGCTGCGCACCTTCTGCCGTAATTTTCGGAAGGCGTGCTCGGAATCGTCGTAATTGAACCTTGCTGCGCAAGTCTGGTGTCAGCAAATCTAACGCTGTCTTCAGGCGTGGACCCATAAATAGTTAAGCCGGGGAACGACCGGTGAGGGCATCAGGTGTGCTTTTGTATGTTAACAAGATTCTAGCAACTCGACACTCCGAATCCCCAGGCTGTGTCTTTTTCAGCTTGTCCTTTATAGATTATACGACCCTCTCAGCGACCCCATTGAATGCAGGATGGTACGGTGTAATCAAGCTAGGTCGCACCCCACCACGAGCCTTGAAGGTTGCAAGAATGACTTGTAGGTTGAAGTTGTAAGAACGACTTGTAGGTTGCACTTGTGAAGGCAATCCATTGTCGCTCACTATGACGTCTAGTAATCCACGGCTAGCAAAGATGGTGCGGTGGCATGAAATTGTCACTTCTGCTGACAGTGACGCCACTCGGACTACTTCCACCCATTCGGAGTATGCATCCACCAGTACTAAAAAATCAAAGCCCCTTTCTTAAAGAAAGATGGCTGTATGCGAAGCTTTCTCCCTTGCACACTGAGTCAAAGTCCAAAGCCAACGACCACGCAACGAACCCAAGAAATGCTGATCGACGCGATGCGACGCATATGGGCTTTGATTGCTTGTTTAGAATTGTATTTTTCGAACGTTGAAGTTGAATGTAGACACATTTCGTTAAGTTGCAGAGCCTGTACACTTGCACAGTATTGCCTTGTGACCGCTGTGGTAGACGATCAGAGGCTCTGCCGTTGCCGATTCACGGGATCGCCCTTACGGGCACGATCCCGCTTCCGCTTACGTTCGCATATGGCAACCTCTTCTGCCGTACTCTGCACCCGCGGCTTACCAATGGAGAACGCCGGGAATGCATTGCGTGACGCGCGTAATGCAATGCAGATATATACAGCTCGTTTGGGTAGCGCGGCGTTGCCGTTACCATTGTTCTTATAGGTACCACTGCGAATATAAACTGTAGTGTTCTACGATAAGTATGTCGTGCGCCATTGTTCTATTTTCTGCGCAGATGTGCCGATAGTTGCATCGTGTAAGTTGGTTTCTTGCAGTGCATTTTCAGCGCTCACGGACGAATCAGTGAGACATAAAAAGCTTCGCTTTGAAAGTGCACACCATGGCGCCTGCTGTATTGCCCTGGGAGATTTCCGATGCACCTGGATGACCACGCACTTTCCCACTTTAATAGCAATGTCCTCATCAATGCCCGGCTACTACACATGACTACGGGCCACCATCTTCATTTTTTCTCCAGGATGGCTTTCATGCAAATGGCTTTCTCTAACTCCAGGATTGCTTTCATGCAAAAGGTGCCGGCACAAACACCAGGCTTCCTTGTAGCACACAGCTCTCCATCACCGAGAATTCCTGCATTCGGTTTGCAAAAGGCCGCCAGTCTTGCCCTGGTGGCAAGTGTTCTCCAGACCACAACGCCCCACGCGAGAGAGCTGACACTGGGTCCTGATCAGTTGCCGACTCCACCACAGCTGCTGAGAGGGCACCTGGGTATACGCCTTCCAACATGAACACGTCCTGCATCCTGGAATTATCTGGCGGTGCCCTGGAAAGCGGCAAACGACTCAAAGCGTCTGCATTTGCCGAGCTCGCTCCTGGTCTGTAGCATAATCTGTAGTTGTAGCCGCTCAGTGTAACAGCCTACCGCAGCACTCTTGGTGAGCTTTGAAGGAGTATGCGGCTCTCACGGCCGAACAGTATTAGTAAAGGTTTGTGGTCGGTGAAAATTTCAAACGACCTTCCCCACACAAATTGGTGGAACTTTAGCACACCGATTACCACTGTCAGCGCATCTTTATTAAATTGTCTGTAGTTTTTTTCAGTTGCTGTTAGTCGCCTTAATGCTAACGCCACAGGCGTCTCTGCGGACTGCAGCCGATGTACCAGCACCACTCCAATCCCCATAAGGCGATGCCTCACAACACAGTAATATAGGCAACTTGGGGTCATAATAAGCTAACACCTCTGCAGATATCAGTAACTGCTTACTTTGCGCAAATGCTGCTTCCTGTTTGGTGCCCCAGTGCCATGACGTGTCTTTCTTGAGCAAACCGTGCAATGGGTGGAGTACCGTTGACAACTTCGCTAGAAATCTTCGGTGAAAATTGAGTATACCAAGGTACCTCTGCAACTCCCGTGTGTCGGATGGGGCCGGTGCTCGCACGATGGCCTCGACCTTCTGAGGTGCTGGGTGCAGGCCATGCTTATTGATGACATATCCCAGATACTCCACGCTTGTTGCCGCGAATGCGCATTTTTGGAGCTTTAAACTTAATCCTGCGCCACTTAGTCGCCGCAGCACTTCGAGTTTGTTACGGGGGTCCTCTTCGGACAACCCAGACACAAGTATATCATCGCAATACACGAGAGTCTGGCAGCAACCATGAAACAGACTCTCCATTTCGCGCTGGAAAATTGCAGGTACCAATTGCACTCCGTATGGAAGTCGGTTGTACTGAAATAGTCGCTGCTGTGTGTGGATAGTCACCCATTTCTTAGACTCCTCATCCAACTCCACTTGCTGGTATGCATCCCGCAAGCCCAACTTCGAGAACGTCACGCCTCCCGCTAGCTGTGCCCAGATTTCTTCGACCCGTGCCACTGGATACATCCGGATATCTGCTGCCCGGTTTACCGTGACATTGAAGTCTCAACACAATCGGATTTTCCCGTCATTCTTCAAAACTGGAACCAACGGTGCTGGCCATTCTGCGGTCCGCACTGACCTGAGGATACCTTCTCGCTGCAATCACTGTAGTTCCTGCGCCACCATGTCCTGCAGTGTAAACGGTACTGGTCTCGGCCTGAAGAAACGTGGTTACACGTCCTCTGGCACTCTTATCAAGCAAAGTTACCGAGACCTTCTGGATACACATCAGGAAATCGGCTTACCAGGTCCTTGACGTCACCGACCGAGTGCACGTTCAGCAGACTGTCGAGTGGCATACCAAAAGCTTTCGCCCAGTTTGACCCTAATAGGGCCTGCTTGGCGCCCTTGAAGATGAACAACCGTAGTCGAGCGTGCTTTCTTCTGAACTTGAAAAGCACTGTCGCCTTCCCCACGACTGCTAATTGATGGCTGACGTAGCCACTCAGCTTGAGCTCGGAATTTTCCAACGCCATCCCCGGAAACAGCCTCGTGAACTCCGTCTCACCAATCACCGAGTAGACGGTCCCCGTATGAACTTCCATGCGTAGCGACCGACCTTCCACGACTACCGTGGCGCAAATACCTTCGGCTCCAGAACATTCACAGCGTCAGACTGCGGAACAACGGTATTCGCTGACCCGCCGTCCAGCAACCACAAATTGAAAACGTCCGTCTCTCCGATTACTTCGTCGGATGCCGTGTCTACCGGGTCCACGGCAACACCGCATGCCTAGGTTGAGATCTGACCAGTCCGACTCCCTGCCATCCATTTTTATGGTCAGTTCCTTGCAGAATAGTTCCAATTTCTTGTCCACTTGCACATTTTTTGCTTAATGGCATCTATTCTGACAACAAAAACACCGCAGATTCCTGAACCTGCACGACCGCTCGTGGTGCCCTCCACCGTAGCGATAACAATCACCGACAGCCTCGCCTGTTCTCGACACTCGGTTAACGGCCACCACGTCCACCTGGCCGGTCATTATTCTGGCGCCAGAAACGGCGGCTTCCATGCTGGTAATGATCTTGACAGCGTGGTATAGTGTCAGCTCAGACTGTTCTAGCAGGCGCCGTTTCACTGCATCGTCCGAAATACCATGTATGAGTCGTTCCCTCGGGTTGTTTTCTAACTCTCCGCCGAACGCACAAGGGTCCGCCAACTTACGCAGTTCCGCAACGAAGTCCGTCACTGCTTCGCCATCCCTTTGTGGCCGGCAATGAAAATAATACCGCTGTACTACCATTGACGGCTTCGGTTCGTAATGATTGGTAAGCAGCTGCAGACTTTCCGTGAGCGGAACATCACTTGGCAGTCGAGGTGCCAGAAAGCGTCGCAGCAAGGAGTACGTTGGTTTTCCACACGAACTCAAAAACACCGCATGCTGCTTGTCAACCGAGATGCTGTTGGCAATGAATTGTTGGTGCAGTACTTCCACGTACTCCTCCAATTCGTGTCCTTCCACTGTAAATGGCATCAATTTGGCAAGGTGGTCAAAATTAATCCGGAGTCCTCCACTACGGCGTGCATCATAATCATAACTGGTTTTGGCACGTAAAACCCCAGAAAGAAGAATGGGCATCACGACTGGTTGTCTCTCACCGCAAGGCTCCAAAATTGGTTATTCCTCGTCGCCAGTTGTTAGGATTAGAATAAGACGCAGATTGACTACAACACAAGCAACTAACGTGGCTTCGTGCTCCTGCGTCTCCCGCGCCAAGTGCCGGCTGCTATCGATTGGTGCGCCCCCCGAGAGTCCATCTGGTCTTTAGTGGTGGCGCTAGTTTCCGTCACAACATGCGTATGCGTGTGTGCGTGGCTTCGCGCGTTTGGGTGCGTGTTTTTCTGTGTGTGCTTGTTTACGTGCGTGCATAACGAATGTGCGCGTATTTGTGAGTGTAGGCGTGCCTGCCTGAGTTTGTGTGAACGTGTTTTTTGCGTGTGTACGTCTGTAACTGTAGGTATGTGTCGAATCGCATGTGTGTGTGTGTATGTATGTGTGCGTGTGTGTATGTGTGTGTGTGTGTGTGTGTGCGTTTACAAATGCACAGTGTGCGTGGGCGTGTTTTACAGCGTAAGCTGGTAAGGGCTCATTCCAATATCCGTTTCGGGTGGCGATGATGCCCCCGCCGCCCCCGTCGCGTAACCGATATCGCTGGAAATGAGAAAAAAGTACCCTGTCTCCGCCGGAATCAAACCAAGTACCGCTGGGCTATAGCCGGTTACTTTACCACTGAGCCACGCAATCGCTTGTGACAGAGGGAAATAACACCCCTATTGACCCTTTTCGCGGCGATCCCGTGGGCGCTACCATGTTTGATCACTTGGTGACGCGTCCATTGCTTGCCTCAACTGCCTCCGTTGACTCCGTGTTTACAATGGATGTGTATGACACCAGTGCGGCTTTCAAAACCTCTGTTTCGGGAGATATCGTAGACGGTGACTGGATGGAAGACACGAAGCTTTGTCCGCAGGTTCAGAGAAAATGCAAAAGTAGCTTTCGGAGCTGATTAAGCTATGTCCAAACGGCCCGAGCAGTATACATGGTGCTGGCTCTAAAAGCGGGGCTAAATATGCATTCGAAGCGATCCAAACTTTCCGCTCATGAATAGAATCATGATTGTGGTGATTGGGTCTTAGTTTTTTATTTGGCAAATATTTTGAAGCAGCAGATTGTCACGTTTCGACTCAGTAAGGTTCCTCGGTGCGGTCACTATCTGATCATTTTATGCCGAGTCGCTGGTGGATGTGCTCAGTTCCGTTAGATTTGTTCTTGTTGCACACAAGGCTTGAAACGTAGCTGTTCTACACCATGTAATACCTTGCAACAATTATCGCTAGTAACTCGCTTACTTTTGTGGACTGTCACCAAACATTCAGCTTCGACCATTCGTGCGCTGTCGGTGTAGCACCGTTAGTTATTGTGCGTATAGTGAGCAAATATTCAAGAGTGCGCCCATTCACTTATTCTTGACACGTTGGCGAAAGAGTGGGTGTAAGTTGCGGTACTGCATGGTTGGGGTAGATGTGTGTAGATACTGTGCGCGAAACTTACTATGACAGAAAGCAGCACTACTCCCATTATCATTGTTTAACGAGCGGTACTCACTCTTGCTGACGTTGATGGGTTGCAGCCCTTTCTTTGAAGGATAGCAATACAACGCTTGCGGATGAACATATTTGTGTACCCTCGAGGAAAGCCGTACATCTCGAAGTGCCGGAAACATGTACGGACGCTGCCGCAGCGGTCCGGGAACTTGGCCCCACATATTAATTACATGCCTTAATATGCCAGTCGCAATTTTTGCAGCCAACTACTGCAGACGTCTTCAATCCACATGATTCAAACCAGCATGAATGGAGTACAGTGCGTTAGCGAAAGCTCAGTGGCATTTCCGACAGCTGAACGCACGGAAGCAAGGTAAAAGCAGTATTGGTTTCGTATTCGTGCTCGGTCGCTGAGGAGAGGTATGGCGCTTACGGCGGCGCCATCTCGTTTCTCTAGAACAAACTGCTCCGCGAAAAGGCTCAATAAACACAGGGGCAGACGATCCGAGCCTCCGCCAATATGGTGGGGCCTTTAAGTTAAAGCGCAGACGACGAGAAGCCATGCAAACGAGGCGCGCAAAAAAAGAAAACGTGATCCCCATGGTTTCTGCAAGTATGGTGGCGCCATCTAGTTAACGTGCCTGCAAACGCATCGTGCGCAGCTCTCCATCGATGCCTGGTGGACAGTTCGGGTCGTTCTCGTCAAAACGAGGCGAAAAGACTTTCTCGCGAAGACCTTGGTGTGCGTGGTGCCGAAATTGGAGCTACTCTTGAGCCGCTCCACTAGTTTACGCTGTGATTGTGCTGCGGGTGCCGCGCAGACCTGTGACCTTTTTTTTGTTTGTGCATGCGTGTCTATGCTATAATTTGCGTATTTTTGTGTGTCGTTAATGTGTTTGTGCGTGCGCTCGTGCAAGTTTGTGTGAATGTGCGTACATATATGCGTGTGTGTGTGCGTCTGCCGGCGTCCTTGTTGGTGCGTGTTTGTTTTTATGCGCGGAAATGTGTGCGTGCATATTTTATGCAGTCGGCAGGTTGTTTTTTTTTACGTACAAGAAACGTCTCCCAAATCGGCGCAGTGCTTGCCGAGAAAAATGATTTCTCAATTCAAGTGCATTTCTCAGTTAAAAAGAGCTGTTGAAGAAACCTGCATCTTAAATGCCTAAATTTCTTATTAAAACATTCTTGCGAATATATTATGAAATCGCGCATGTCGCTTTAATAAATGTTTACTTATGACTTCATTTGCCCGGGTAAATGCCTACCATTTCGCCAAAATTACGAAGCTTTTCATACGCGCTCCAAGGCGGGGTGTAGAGATTAGAAGTAATACGGCGATCGCGTAGACCGTGTCCCCACCCTGAAAGCCTGGCTTAGTAATGGGGTGCCTTAATGATGCGCAGACCGCCACGCTATCTCGTGATGTTCTCCAACCGTCCCACTTTCAGTTCACAAAATGAAAATGTAGGACCACCTCGCGTGGATGCAAGGAAACTAGCGTAACGGCAATGGCTTGATACGCGTAGAATGGTCCAATTTTCAATGGAGCCCCACATAAAATACTTTCGTGTTAAAACATTGCTCCCAAAACGTGTTGCCGAAATGACTGAAAAACAGCATCTGTCATTCCCGTTTACAAAACTGAACATTGTGCAGTAGCTAATTGCCGCACACCATCATTAACACGTTTTGTTGCAATATGTTTGAGCTTATTTTACACTTGTCTAACCGCTTACATTTTTCTATATTCGCATGAGCATTTCAATTCTGAAGTTTCTCCAGGCTTTATCATTAGGAACGTTATCCTTAAGTATATTTATATGACATTTATGTATGCCTTAGCGCACAAATTAGGCTCCTCACTGACGACTGTATCAGTTTTCTTTCACTGATTATCCTTAATGCTTGTGCCAACTTGTACTTTAAAGAAGGTAGAATAGAAAAGTCTGCTAACCACTCAGTTGTCAAAATCAATAGTAAGAGAAATAAAATAACAGGTTGTCTGACACTCCAGCATAGGCATTCAGAACTTGGTGAACTATCTAACTGTCAGGCCGAAAATGTCAGCAACGTGGGATATTTCGTCCTTTTGTGTGGAAACAGAGACTATACTTGACAACATGCAATCAACAAACTTTCCCGCGCGCGTGCGTGCCGCAGATATTTCCCGAAGGGCCCTGAATTGTGTGTTTGTTCTCACGCCTTCTACTCGTATATCTGCGCGACATGGGACTCACTCACACGTTGTAGCAAATTGCTAAACAGCGAAAACGACGGACAGGCGATGCAGTTGCCGGCCCAGACAGCCAGGCCAATCCGCTCTCTAGGAAACACCTTGACGACCCAACCAATAGCACTTTTTAAAACACCACGAACACATTTACAATCGCTGAAAAAACAAAAAAACAAAAAACGAATAAGGCCAGTGAGCAGTTGCCCTATTTTATGCCTACACCACTGGAAAATCATGTATTTCTCTTTTACCCGGCCTCCATAATCCCATATTATTATTAAGCATTCACATTTAAACTGGCATGTTCCCATATAAAACGAGATGTCCATGTAGGATTAGGGTAGACAACAAGAAAACTCGGCTGCTTCCTTGCCAATGCATCGTAATATCCAAGCACATGGGATCTAGAGTCCTTATATCATGCTCTGATATCTAACGTAATAAAGCTAGATACAAGAATTTTATAATGGCTTGCCGTTTTTCATGAAATATAGAACAAAAATACCATTTACACTGCATGAAGTAAAGCACTATCTCAAAACATGTTCCTGCGCCTTGATCACATATTTATAGCTTAGCAAACTTTTGCAGGCGCTAGCCGAAAACCCTGTTTTCCTTCTACTCGGCTATTAAGAAAAGAAACCACCTTCCAAGGCACGTTGCAGGGCGAAGAAACCAAGTTATTTTTGTATGTGAAGTAAATAATGTCTTCATAATACTTCTTGTAGACTGGGCAAGTTGGTACGATTTGGAAAGCATGCTTTTAGGGCGCTGAAAACACAATCCTAACGGAGAAACACACAAAGCGCCATGCGCCTTCTTCCTTGCGTGTGTCTTTCTGCCGTCTTAAAATCATGTTTTCTAATGAATCCCTTTCCGGTTTTCTGCCATAAGTTTGAAGAAAATCGATGGGCAATGTTAAAGTGTTGATTTCCATGGACCATAATATATGGTTCAGGCTTGTGCACTGTTTATTTTCTCTTTAGGGCGCATAAATATAATGCCATTTCCCCTGTTATTAAAATAAAGCTTTTCTTTGCGAACCTGGCCCGATTTCATGGCCGTGGCGGCGACCTGGCTGTTCTCTTGCTGAATAGGCTAACCAATCACAGTGGAGCACGCGCGCCGCTGGGTACCTTGCACCACCATCAGATGGCACTAGCCTCGGCGCATCCGCGGCAGCACTGGCCGCGTGGGAGAAATAAAAAAAAGAACCTGAAATCTCGCTTCGTGCATCTGCGGCTGCAAGGTAATGAGCAAGTAAACGCCTCTCGTGGATAAAATGGATTCGAATTGCGCTACGTACGCATGCGCATGTTGCCTCTGAAACTATGTTGCGTTCAAGTCGTCCGTCGTACTCTCTAGTAGTCAGCAACTCCGCTTAACCAAAGGCTCGGTATAATTTTTGTGCACCCGCACTTGCGCGTGTGTGTCTCTATGCTATCTGCATGAAATACACCTTCGCATTTACTTTTAACTTCATTCTGAAGGTTTCCACGTGTCAACCCAAGCCAAATAAAGTGTTATTCTGTTTTGCTTCACTGTAGCATAAGTTCTTTTTTTTCTTTCCTCTTACGATTTACGATAATGTTTGAAAAGCGTCACAATATCCTATCTCCGCCCCAAGTAAGTTTGTATGAATTTGTATGAAAATTTGCAGTGTATAATAAACATATTGATAAGCCTTCCCTGGTAAGTCCCATTAAACACAAGTTTCGGTGGTAATTTCGATGTTACTCAAATGAACATTCCTTGTAAAAATTTCTTGCATTTGATTACATGTCAGTTAATTTCGTGTTAGTGCTCTTTCTCGTTAGACTAAACAAATAAATGGATTATCTGATGAGCATTTGTTGCGCTTCAAAAAGGAATTAGACACAATGTTTTTCTGATATGCAAGTTTCTTTTGAATTTGTAAAGCTTTCCTCATTTCCACACATGACAATTTCTCTTTATTGGTTCTCGAATGTTTTAAAACAGTATGCGTTTAAGTTGTAAGTTTGTCAAAAAAGTTCCAACCATTTTTTTCAAATAAAATACGAAGAAAAAGGACTCAAAAGAAAGTCTTCTCAGACCTACCATTACCAGCATTCAATTACCCCACAAACAAGGATTCGAAAATCCCGCTCATTGACGATAAATTCAGTATCTGACCCGAGTGCCACGCGGGGACCCATCCCCTGCTGGATATTTTTACGATGTGAATAGTAACATTCACTGTTTTACTGGTGTTTACAGTTAGCGCACTGACCGGGCAAGTGAACTTTCACTCAACTAGGAGTCAGGTTGCCTGCAACTTCTATGTAGAGAGCAGTGCTACTAGCGCTTAGCGCCTTTATAGGTTTGAATGGTCATTGTACGAAGAAGGCAAGCATTTACTTGAAACCTCTGGCCAAAACTGGAAGCATTCTGCTTCGTCGCAACTGTTTACGTCTGAACCAAGGTCCACCGATCGTAAACTCAACTGGTTTGCTAGGGCTTAACTCTGGTTGGCAGGAATGATATCGGATCTAACTTGGCTTAGGTGGCTACCGTAGGTGGACGTTCGCGCAGTTGAACTTCAGAAGCTTCTTGCCATTCAATTTGAGCACAAACCAAGCAAATCTGCGCTTGTAGCGCGATGATTCCATTCAAGCAGCAGCCGATGCAGCAGCCGATTGCAGCAGGTTCATTCGAAATATTTTATAAAAGTGATGTCATAACTAAAAATAATCTTAATTGTAATAAATGTGTAGGCTTTTGAAACGCCTACACATTTATTACCTTTAAGAACCATGCTAAACTGGCTCTATTCCTGAGCCGTACTTGTTTACAAAATAAAATACACATTTGTAAAGTTTCACAGTTCGATGTATCGAACTGTGAAAGGGCAGAGGCGACAGCAGGACGGCAGGAACCTGAAGAAAGACGGTTTATTGTGTAGTCTACATTGCACTGCGCATGCCCAATTACTTGCCAGTTGTAGATGACACCACGTGTCTGACACAATATGCAGCCATGCCCTGCGGGTTTACTCTTGAGGAATTACAACTATTTGTATGATTTGTCCACGAAGAAAACTTATGCATTCTCAAGTGAATGGATGTTAGAATGTCAATAATAAAACACACCGTTAATTTGATCTTAGATACCCCACATCAAGACCGCTTCGTTTTCCACAAGGGGAACAGTACATGTGCTCTCAAATGAGTTCCTGTTGTGAAGCTAATATTGATATATGTCGGGTATTGCTTCTTTGATAAATTTCCAATGATTCAGAGGGACACCATTAGGGGCTGACAAAGGCACTCATAATTATTTTCTCAGAAAGCCTCACACGCGATTTCCCTGTCACAATAGATAATCGAAAAACAGCGAATTGGATACATCGAGCTGTAAAAAAACTTCTGATGTAGCAATCCGCGATTTCTTGCAGATAACTGCATAGCTAAAATGTTAATTCAGTGGATGTGCCTTAGTTTTCACGCAGGTGTATGGAGAAAAGGTAGTCTATAGTTTGTTTCAAATGATGCACAGTCTACATATCGGTGTCACATCAAGTGTACCGCAAGGATCTGTGCCTTTTATTACATTAGATCTGTATAGATGACAGCTAGCGCAAATGTGTCCCTTATATAAGATGACGCAGAGTGAATTGTCCGTTTTGATGCTACGAAAATGCAAAGTGGAGTATGAAGGGCGCTGTAGTGGGGGGCATCAGAATAATTTTGACCACCTGGGGTTCTTTTACGTGCACCTAAGCGGAGAACAAGTCAAGGACTACACAAAGAGCGAGCAATTGAACGAAAGGGGTTAGGCCTAACTTTAGGAGACAGGAAGAGAGCGGTGTGGATCAGAACAAACGGGGATAGCCGATATTGTGGTTGACATCTAGTTAATATTCTAGTTGATCCAAGCATAGTGCAGGATGTAGAAGTGTTAGGTAAGGTTAAGTGCAGTGACCATAGGTTAGTGAGGTCTAGGATTTATCTCAATTTGAAGAGAGAGAGAGTGAAATTAGTCAAGAGGAAACAGGCCAACCTAGAGGCAGTAAGGGTAAAAGCAGACCAATTCAGGCTGGTGCTTGCAAACAAATATGCAGCTTTAGAAAAGGAAGATAAAGACAACATAGAGGTAATGAATGAAACCGTAACTAGGTTGATCTCAGAAGCAGCAATTGAAGTGGGAGGTAGGGCACCAAGGCAACCAGTAGGTAAGCTCTCCCAAGAAACAAAGGACCTAATATAGAAACGACAGAAGATGAAAATGTCCAACTCAAGAGATCAGATAGAATTCGCTGAACTCTCAAAACTAATCAACAAGAAAAAAGTAAGGGATATTCGAAATTATAAAGTGGGAAAGATTGAGGAAGCCGTAAAATATGGACGCAGCATTAAACCAGTAAGAAGAAAGCTTGGCATAGGACAAGGCAAGATGTATGCACTGAAAGGTAAGCATGGTAGTATCATCAGCAATTTCGATGGCACAGTAAAAGCAGCGGAAGAATTCTATACTGATCTTTACAGTGCCCAAAACAGGCAAGCTACTTTCATTCAACATAGTGATGAACCAGATACAGAGGCTCCTTCTATAACTAGCGCTGGAGTCAAAAGGGCCTTGAAAGACATGACCAGGGGAAAAGCTGCTGGAGAAGATGGAATAACAGTAGATTTAATCAAAGATGGAGAAGATATCATGCTTGAAAAGCTTGCGGCCCTTTATACGCAATGCCTCACAACTTCATGTGTACCAGAGAGCTGGAAGAAAGCCAACATTATACTAATCCATAACAAGGGAGACGTTAAAGAACTGAAGAATTATAGACCCATTAGCTTGCTTTCAGTATTGTATAAAATATTCACCAAGATAATTTCCAATAGAATCAGGGCAACACTTGACTTCAGCCAACCAAGAGAACAGGCTGGCTTCAGGAAGGGATATTCTACGATGGATCATATCCATGTCATAAATCAGGTAATCGAGAAATCTGCGGAGTACAATCAACCTCTCTACATGGCTTTTATAGATTATGAAAAGGTATTTGATTCAGTAGAGATACCAGCAGTCATAGAGGCATTGCGTAATCAAGGAGTACAGGAGGCATACGTGAATATCTTAGCAAACATCTACAAGGATTCCACAGCTACCTTGGTTCTCCACAAGAAAAGTAGAAAGTTAACTATCAAGAAAGGGGTCAGGCAAGGAGACACAATCGCTCCAATGCTATTTACTGCATGATTAGAAGAAGTATTCAAGTTCTTAGACTGGGAAGGCTTAGGAGTGAGGATCAACGGCGAATATCTCAGCAACCTTAGGTTTGCAGATGACATTGTCCTATTCAGCAACAATGGAGACGAATTACAACAAATAATTGAGGACCTTAATCGAGTAAGTGTAAGAATTGGGTTGAAGATGAATATGCAGAAGACAAAGATAATGTTCAATAGCCTTGCAAGAGCACCAGAATTCAGGATCGCCAGTCAGCCTCTAGAGTCTGTAAAGGAGTACGTTTATCTGGGTCAATTACTCACAGGGGACCCTGATCACGAGAAAGAAATTTACAGAAGAATAAAATTGGGTTGGAGTGCATACGTCAGGCATTACCATATCCTGACTGGGAGCTTACCACTGTCGTTGAAAAAAAAAGTGTAAAATCATTGCATTCTACCGGTGCTAACATATGAGGCAGAAACTTGGAGGTTAACAAAGAAGCTCGAGAACAAGTTAAGGACCGCACAAAGAGCGATGGAACGAGAAATGTTAGGACTAACGTTAAGAGACAGGAAGAGAGCGGTGTGGATCAGAGAACAAACGGGGATAGCCGATATTCTAGTTAGCATTAAGCGGAAGAAATGGAGCTGGGCAAGCCATGTAATGCGTAGGATGGATAACCGGTGCACCATTAGGGTTACAGAATGGATACCAAGAGAAGGGAAGCGCAGTCGAGGTCGGCAGACAACCAGATGGGATGATGAAGTCAGGAAATTTGCAGGCGCAAGTTGGAATGCGCTAGCGCAAGACAGGGGTAATTGGAGATCGCAGGGTGCCTTCGTCCTGCAGTGGACATAAAATATAGGCTGATGATGATGATGATATCGAGCTGGGCAGGCCATGTAATGCATAGGATGGATAACCGCTGGACCATTACAGTTACAGAATGGATACCAAGAGAAGAGAAGCGCAGCCGAGGACGGCAGAGAACTAGTTGGGGCGATGAAGTTAGGAACTTTGCAGGCGCAAGTTGGCATCGGGTAGCGCAAGACAAGGGTAATTGGAGATCACAGGGAGAGGCCTTCATCCTGCAGTGGTCATAAATATAGGCTGATAATGATAATGATGAAGCGGAGCAAGAGCGCTTTTACATTCCGCCCACATTGGAATGCGATCGCCGCGAAGGCGATAGCACCCGTGACCTCGCGTTCCACAGTGCAAAGCTGAAGCCACCGAGACACGCTGTGGTTGCTTAGTTGCCTCGACATTGCGCTGCAAATCACGAGGTCGCGGGATGAAATCCCGGTGGTGATGGAAGCATTTCGATGGAGGCAAAATGCAAGAGCGGCCTTGTACCGTGCAGTGGGTGCACGTTAAAGGAACCAAGGTGGTCAAAATTTATCTGGAGTCCCTCACTATGACATGCCTCATAATAATATCCAGGTTTTGACATGAAAGACCCCTCCAGTTAATTTTTACTGTTATTTCAAAGACACCTAAACGGGTTGAGATTCTGTAATAATTTTGCCGCAAGCAATATCGTCAAAACAGTGGAGCCAATGAATTTCCAATACATGGGCGTATTACGGACACAGTCAATATACATCCCAAAGTGGTCAGTTAACACTTCAGCCTGCCTGGTCACAACTTGATAGAACCTAAATTTTCTCTTCTACACGCAGATATTTGTGCCCCGAGAGAAATAACATTTATTGAATAACTTGAGTCGGTTGTTATTTGCTCGACGTACAGATATACCTCATCCGCACTTTAAACATACACGCACAATCGAGTATGTCTGTTTTAAAGGAAGCTTTCGAATATAACCATTGTGCTTGAATATAAGCATGGGCTTGATTTTTAGCTCTTATCTCTGGTCAGAACAGCTCTATCCTACGCTACCCGAATTCCAACCCCCTCTCTGCCCCCACTTGAGTGACAAATATTACATGTAAAGAACAAGTAAGCGATATAAGAAAACAATACGAAATAAAGCACTCGAACATTTTCAGCGCCTTGGTATCCCTTTGGCACCCTTGCCGGTTTTTGTTTTCAAAATAATACCCAAATGAGTACGGCTATTCACATCCTTGCAGAACTGTATGAAAGTCGTTTAGGTTTATTACTGTCGGCAGCTTTTGCGAAAATTAACACCGCTTTGGTCTAGGCCGTTGTGTCGTTACTGACGAGAAAGGCAGCCGAGAATTCAGCTGTCAATAACGTATGTGGGTATGAAAATTCTTCTGTCCCACTTTCACCTGTGTTAACGCAAATGTAACAATAAGCAGAAATCAACGACCATGATTATTAATGTAATGGAATAGAGGAACGCTTCAAGGCAGCTAATCGCTTAATAAAAGGAAGGAGGCACTTGAAGGCGTATATTCATTTATGTTAGCCTATTTAGCTAGCATTTGTTATTCAATCACATAATTCTGTATAGAAAAATGATGTTAGTCATCACAAGTCTAGAATGCTAGTCTAAGCGCTCCACCGCGACATCTAAACCCACAGGTGCACCAAAGCTCTCACACTACAGCACTGCGGTACAGCGACAAGTGCCCACCGCAACTAGGTTGCACGAAAGCACACACCCTTTGCATCGACGCCTTTGTATCGGCTGTGAAAGTACGACCACTGACCATTAACAAAACAAGGAAAATATTCAAAGCAAGCTATTCGATTTAAAACTGTTGTAACGACAAAGAACACGAGGGGACGGTTGCTTTCTCCGCGCACAAGGGGATGCTGCCTTCAGCACCTGCTGAAGCATCTAAACAATAATAAGGTTTTTGTCTCTCGTAACATAACCGTCGGTGATAAGAGTTGACTTGAAAAGCAGTAGCACCCGAAAGATATCTTCGTGTCTACAGATGATAGTAAACGCAATAGATAGATTTGAGGCCTCGCGTACCTACATTGCAAGGCGGACATAACATGGCCAATTGCATTTGCACAAGTGTCGCGTATGTTTAGTACATTTTCGGATTGTAGCGTAAATCTTCAATAAAAATGAGGACTGAATTTTAAAGTACGACGGCATTTTAAGCGTAGTTGCATTATAGTTGCAATAATTGGTGGAGGGTTTAGCATTATGCGTGTGCAGTTATAAACTTTCCATGTTATCAGCTAATTTGACGGCATACTATGCTGCAGTGAATAGAGTCGAGGAATCGCGTATTGGAACCTGCATGTCTGCATCTACATTCGGTTGAACTGCGTGGTGAAAAGCAGGAGTGTGCGATAGCTTGGCGTATGCTGACAAGTACGAGTGGTAAATGAATGTTAGGTACAGTATTCCTGAGCCATCCACAATTTCGTCCGTCAAAGCCAAGAGCACTTAATAGGGGCGCTAAATGTCAATTAGGTGAGGTCTCAGAAATAATTTTTTTGAAGCGAAAGCTTCATCACGATACCTCGGGCAGCCGTTGGCGACTGAACAGCTTTCACCTTGAGAGCTAGAGGTCAACCCACACGAGAGCATTAAGGCGCGTTATAGTTCGACGTTATCGGTGTGTGTGTGTGCGTGTGCGTGTGTGTGTGTGTGTGTGTGTGTGTGTGTGTGTGTGTGTGTGTGTGTGTGTGTGTGTGTGTGTGTGTGTGTGTGTGTGTGTGTGTGCGTGTGTGTGTGTGTGCGCGCGCGTGTGTGCGTGCGTGCGGGCGGACGGCCGGGCGAGCGTCATCAGACGCCGGGCGCGTCGGAGCGCATTGGCCGCGCGTCCGGTTACGTTGGCGGCGGCAACGGTAGAACTATAGCCGCGGTTGTTCTTACCAACGTGACATAACGTGTGCGCGCGTTCACGCTACGTCGGATTATATTCAGGCCTTTACGGAGCCCTGCAAGAAGACATTGTCGCCATTACCCGAGTACAGTTGGGCCCGGCTGCGAGTTGCAACCAAGTCTCACTACCTTACTAATCACCATAGTGTCTTCATATGCATAAAAACATGATGAATAAACATTGTATTCATTGAAAACATGTCCGTATATCATTGCGAAATGACACCTCGGCCACAGCCCGACAATGGGCCTAGCCAGGGCAGTGAAGCTATCGCTACCAACCAGGGTTCACCAAAGCTAAACCACACCAATTTTTTTCCTCTGGGTTCTTCTATATGTTCAAATGATCTTTGCCAGAACTTTAAATCACCCTATTAAATTATGCGTTTACCCCAGTTGTCGCCTGTTATCGAGCTAAGAAACAAAGGCTGGTGTAATGCAAGCTGGAGAAGCTTTGTTGTGCAAGAATTGTCTCGTTTTCCCATGACAAAATATTAAGCCTTTCAAGATAGCCCTATTAAAGGAAGGCACTTGTTTCTTACACCCTTATCGGTAACCTTGGTGGTCTGCGACCTGATAAAAGGGAACTTATAATAAACATGTATAAACATTGGGATTATGATAAGAGTTCATGGGGGGTATTTTGAACAGCCATGTATTTCCAATAAAACTTTATGAAAATACCAAGTCCTGAAAGCTACAGTTATATTTCATGACTCACGTGGAGGCCACTTAAGATAAAACATTCTCACCTTTGCGAGAACACGCTTGCACTCATCGAGAAGTTTGCGGCCATCTTGCGCAGAGCAGAGTACGTAAGTTAACAGCACTGCATCAAAGTAGCCGTTCGGCAGCACGTCCATGTTCTCGCCGTATCCGCAGATGGAACGTTTCAGCTGCACCTGCGTAGGGTCATTTCCGATAGCTCTCAGAATTGTTATAGCCTTGTCTGAGTGGATGGATATGTTTGGAACTTAGTGCAGAGGTTCCCATCAAGCTACACTAGGAGTATAACTGAACTCAATAAAAGGCAGTTTTATTTGACTAGTTGCAGCAGTTTGCACAAAGACATGTAGGCCTTAGAAGTAGACGCTCGTGGGCTCACTTTCCCCTCAATAAAGAAAACATGCGCAACCACTTCATTCCAAGATTTTTTTTTGCGAATTCGGCCTTGCCGCTACCCGACCTCCATTTACGCTGGACGGAAATCAAGGTTTCTTGTAGAAAAAAAAAGGAACGATTTATTAAAACTTAGCAGAACGAAACAAATAACGAGCGCGGCGCCTTCTCTCGCAAACGTAATAGCTGGTCGTCGTCGCAGTCCATTGGAATCAATCTGCCTCGGCTCTGAGACGCACAAGCCGTTAATATGCAGCTTGGTTCAGTGAACACTTTCAAGTTTGCCTGTGACATACTGCAGAATTCTAGTTCATGAGCTGGTCTACTCGAACAGGTGGACATTACTTGCACAAAAAATTCAAATGCATAATCAACTAAATAAAAAATTAGTAATTGCGTTCTTAACTAAACATAAAAATATAATCGACTAATTACAAATAAATAATTACGTTTTTAACTAATTATCTTGCGGCCAATATTCAAACTTACAAATTGTTGCTGTGGAGTTCGCAAGGCGTATCCTCTTAAAACGAATTCTCAAGATGACACCAGTTTCGAGGTATTAATTCCCGAACATTGCGAAGAAATGCATTGGCGTTCAAGTTACTACCTTAACAAAATGTCGTTTGATGCATTGAAGCACAAAAGTAACCATAAAGATCACGCCCCCCCGCACCCCCGCGGCCCCTCCCCACCCCGTGCATCTCATATAGTCGGTCTGCGTATAATATGGCAACGCAGGCTGATTCTTTGAGATCATGTGTCAATTTTCAGTGAAGCAGGTCGGCGACAAAGGTGCCCCTCAACTTGGTTGCGAGAGCAGGTGCACTTATAGCGGGACAATTCCGAATATGAAAAAGCGTGAAAAAGACCCCCAAATCTATTTTCTTAATTAGAGCAATTATGCGCTTGACTGTCTACATTTATTGCAGTGATTATATACAAAATATTTTTGTTGTTTTATTGCTAAATTTAGCAGATAACAGAGCCCGGGATCCGGAGTATCTTTATCGAAAGTACACGCGAATAGCATGTGTACGCGGGCCGCCTCGTGATATGCGTGCTGTCCTGTGCTGAGACATGTCGGCCAATGATGTAGTCTGCGTGAAACGGAAGGCTCTAGTAGACTTCGGGGCGGAGAAAAATGTGGGCGGCTTCTCATACTACACGTTTCTAACCAATATGCGAGAGCATATGTAGTATCCCTCTTGTTGTCTCTATAGTGGACTCGTTTGAGTGGCGTTGTGTCATTTTAGAGCGCAGCTCCTAGGCGCCCGTCCCGGCGTAGAGCGTCCGCGTCCCTCGGCGTAAACGGGCCAACGAGCACTGCGAAAGATTAAAGAGCGAGTGCGGAGTGCAGCGCGGGATGAAATACGGTGATATCGAAGAGAGCGTGCGGAGGGAAGCGGAGAAGGAGGGTATGGCGAAAGGGTGAAGAGGAAAGCGGACTACCACACGAGACGGGCGCCACGGCGGCGATCAGGCATGCGGCGAGCGCGTCCACCGATACCATATATAGAAGGAAAGCGCTGACGTGGACTTCGGTCGCCGCTATAGAGAATGGGCTCCACATGAGCCACGCGTTGGCGTGTTCACGCTTTCTTACTGAACACTGAACGACTCAACCGGTGGAAATGCTTGGTCAGCTGCTGCTGCTAAACAAGCTGCCCGAGCAGAGGCTCAGCACCGCCGCCGAAAAGCACACTGGCGTTAGGAATCGAATTATTTGCGATAATATATCCCGAATTCTTGCTCACCAGCCTACTCTTTCCCCACTTTTGCATTAAAGTCGCCCATGACTACAGTATACTGAGTTTGCACCTTTCGCATTTCTTAATTCAACATCTTCATAAAACTGTTCTATTTCTTCATCATCGTGACTGGAGGTTGGGGCGTAGGCTTGTACTACCTTCATTCTATACCTCCTATCCAGCTTTTTTACGACGACTGCTACCCTCTCATTAATGCTGTAGGATTCATCAATGTGGCCCACTGTGTCCTTATGGATTATAAATCCTACCCCGTATTCTCTCTTATCTGGAATACCTCTGCAGCAGAGGATGTGGCCGTTAGCCAGCACTGTATAAGCCTCACCAGTTCTTCTAACCTCACTAAGGCCAATAATATCCCAGACAATGCTTGATAATTCCTCAAAAAAGCCCTGCTAAGCTAGCCTCTCTCGAGAGGGTGCGCGTGTTGAACGTTGCTGGGTTCAGTTTCCAGTGACGGCCTGTCAGGACCCACAGATTCTTAGCGCCCTCTGCCGCGTCGCAGGTCTGACCGCCGCCTTGGTCAGATGCTCCGCAGCCGCTGGGGACTGAGGGCCATCTGTTAATTGTAGGAGTCATGAGGGAGGTAGTGGCCGAATACTGCACCAGGGAGGCCAATTCCTGTGCTACTGAGGGAGTGACTTTGTTGATGAAAACTAGACGGGGTGATGAAGTTAGGAAATTTGCAGGGGCAAGTTGGAATCAGCAAGACAGGAGTAATTGGAGATCACAGGGAGAGGCCTTCGTCCTGCAGTGGATATATATAGGCGGATGATGATGATAATCCCGAATTCGAACCACCTATACAGCTGCGCTCTAAATTCGCATCAGGGAGTATCGTATTCGTCGGTGAATGTTTTTTTTTTTTTTGTGCTCACAAAATCACGTTGCTTCAGTTTCAGTCCGGAAGTCGTCTTTCGGGGGAGTGGAGGTTTGTGATTGTGTCGCCGTCGAAGTGTGTACCTATACGCCGGCTTTTAGCGTTTTCGTCCACCGTCGTATCGCCAATCGTCGTTTCGCCACCGGCAAGTTGCCACACGGCATGTATCTTTCTTGCACCACTCGGATACTCCCTACAGACTCGCCTGATAATCATGGCACTCACGAACCTCGTCATGTTCATTCGCGTGCGATGACGCGAACGTGCAGTGCTCGTTCAAATTTTGAACTAGAAGGAACCGACGCATCAGAAAAACAACGAACGCAACGCTACACTATGTACACAACTGAAAGCTTAAACAAATAATGAACGTATGATGTACATCATGTAAATATAAGTATATACTAGGCAGCCTGTCTATTATTCACTGCAAATAAAATCATTTCTTCGCATAGCGTGCTTCTCTATAATACTAATATTTATACCTAGAAAACCACTCTTCATATATATACACACACACTTGATTCATAATCCAATCACACCAAGAATGCTTCGCCTTATGCACATAGATACACACCAGTACACCACACAGACCATAAAAAAAGTTTTTTTTTTACAGTAACATTTTTATGGATCGTGGTTTAGCAAGCACATAATTATAAAAGAATGTTATTTATAAAACAAGACCAAATAGAAACAAAACATTTAGTTGAAAGTTTGCTACATGTTTTGATTTAAACTCATTAGTAAATACGATACTAAACCTGCAAAAACTATTTACCTAATGTTCAACTACAAAGCACTTGATTCCATGGCACAATTTTAAGTAAAACCTCATCAAACCACAAGAAATACTTTTTAGAGAATTTTTTGTTATAGTGAGACAAAATCTGAAAGTCCAGTGTAAGTCCAGGTGCTAGTAAAATGGTAATATTGATGGTCTACCATTACCAGCGAAAAAACTTGCGGTTTTGTAGAAATCCACACTGTAGAAATTGAATGCATGTAATGAAACAACAGTATTTGCAAATTATAAAATAAAATGCACATGGGGTGAAAGTGCGTTTCAGAAAAATCTCCTGTTGTGGCCTGCGCTAATACTGAGAACTAAAATAAGAAGCACGTACCTTTGGATTCGCCTCGAGGTTCTTTCGGAACGCTTCGTCGAACTGAGTGTTTGGCTCCACCTTCCAGTACTCGACGGGTCGACGCATAAACTCCAGGTTGGGTCCGAAGGCGGGGCCTACCTCCAGCACACGCACGGCTCCTCGAGCCTTGAGCGACTCGCTGTGTGACACTAAGTCGTCAAGTCGCACCAGTAGGTTGCGTCGCACTTCGGCAAAGCTCTTTCCCCAGATCCACTGGCACATTCTGTAGAAGGAGGCGAAGAAGGCCTGATGCAAGTGGTTGCTGACCAGCAGCGCAGGCAGAAGGGAAAGACCAACGAGGCTTCCCACGATGATGAAAATGTGGCCCAGAAATGCGTACACCCATTTATTAATGGCATACGTAGTTGAAAAGTCTCGGCAGAGGGATTGCCGTTGCTGGACCAATTGCGCACACTGGCTTCCGCTCATGATCTCTTAGTTTCCTTGAGCTGGATATGGCGGAGGTTACTTTACTAAGGACGCACATTAGTTCAGTGCAGCATCGCATATACGTTCGAATGACCAAAAACTTGGTGAGCACGTTTTAAGCCGAAAGGTGAGGGTCTTATGCAGTGACGACAACTTCGGCGCCCCTGAAACAGGAGAGAAGAAAATATCCCCGTTAACCACAACACACAGAGCCCCACGATAACTCTAGATGAGTGTTTAACGGATGCCGTATTTGGCAATTACTGGCAATCAGAAGTTCTAAGCTTCAAATAAGGTAACGAAGGGCTTTAGTTGCTAGCTTATTTTTTTTTCAACATCGCGAATTTTTGTAGAAAGACGGGAAACAATCAGACATTTAATTTGATCAAGCGCCTGACAATCAACTTAATTTAGGTAAGCTTTTCAAATTTAGAAGCTGACACTTCGCTGATGCCCAAGAAATTAACACAATTTCAAACTGTAGGCTATCGAGAAACATTTGTGTCACGAATTTCGGCAGACTAGGGAAAGCCAGGGAAATATTGCTCATATAAAACCAACATTTGTAGCTGAAAAAAAAAACCATCAAACAAAACAGCTCTTAACAAACACTGCACTCGCGTTATGAACACCTAAATATGTATACAGGATAAACAGTTCCTCTCTAAATTGAGTTCTAGCCGCTGACGTCGTAGCTCGTTTGTCACGGATTCGGAGCAATCGCCGTCGCACAAGAGGGGTGGGGTCGTCAGGGGGCTGCCGTTGCATGGGACGGGGCCTGAGGAATAGGGAGCCGCCGTAGCACGGACTGCGGTTGGTGCACGGGCAGCCGCCTCTCTACAGGACGGGGCTCGGTGAGTGGCAGCAGTGTTGAAGCTTCGGCTGGCGTCCGGGGCACAGGACGGGGCTGGAACTGCAACCTGCCCGGGTACTGCGATGCATGCACCGTAGCAACCCCGAAGAACGACGGCGGGCCGGTGTGGTGGCGGCGGGTTCCCTCTCCGGGCCAGGCATTGTGAGCCACCCGCTGCCGTCTCCAGAGCTCAGCTCCAGACACGCCCGCACTAGCCGCAGGCTACGTCACCCATTGATCTGCCACGTCAGCCCATTCCCTTTCGCTTCCTTACTTTCTCGTCGCGGTCGCAGACCGCATTTTTTTTTTCTCTTTGGTCACGCGCCACTCCTCCTTTTGCTCCTTTTTTGCCGACCGGCGTCGTTGTCGTCTTCGCAACACACGCGCGTGCTTCGCCTGTCACTCATGACAATTTGGAGAGCGGTTTAAGTTTAACCTGAACATTTTTAGAGGTGGACAAAGTGAAGCACTTGTTGATATCATTTCCAGATGTGTGTCCGTGTCTTCCTTTTCTGTGAGTAATAGATATACAGGGCGTCCCAACTCTCATGCACCAAGATTTAAAAATATGCAAATGCCACGTATCTGGACAGAACCAAGGTAACGCTTGCCGTCGCTTAGAGATACTCAGATTATTTTTGCCGTCCGCCTAATTACATAATTAGTCAAATTATTTAATAGAGTTCTCAAATAATATAATTAGATGAAAAGTGTCAATAAGAAAATTGTAGAGCAGCGTGAAAAACTCCCGAAACAGCTCAATACGTGCTACAAAAGAGTGTTTTTGCGAGCGTCAAAGCTCGCGAATACACGCAAAATTGCCGCGCGACCGGCCGCTCGCGACACTTTGCTTGAATCCGCCTTTTTCACGGCCCGACGGCGCATGCGCCCTGCCCAGGCGGATTAGTCGCGAAAAGTTTTGGAAGGGTCGCGCGCGCGGCCGTGCGGCGCCATCTCGGGGAAACGTCCCCCTATCCCCTGCCTTACGTCGCAAAATTTACCTTGAAATATACCCTACCTCAGCCTGCAAGTTTTGTCCCGCTAGCAGAGTGGACCTAAACCACATTATGTGGCAATGCAAGAACCACTCCCCACCCCCTCCCCTTTGTGGAGCTTTAAGTAGTCGGGAGCTGTGGTAGGCTGCCATGCGCAGCCATAACCCCGAACTTCAGGAAGCTATCCTGAGGTGGGCTGAGGTGGTAGAGGCGGCCTACCGCGAGTAGGACAACCTATCTCGCCTTCTTCTCGCAGCCCCTTTCCCTTAAGATGGGATAAATAAAGTTGTTTCCCTCTCTCTCTCTCTACCCCATTCCCCCCCCCCCCTAAAAAAAAAAAAAAGCGCTCGCACGTGCGCTACTGCCAACTCATGCCATGTACCGCGTTGAAACTCCACTGATAGCTTGACGTCGCTGCGGTACTGAAAGCGTGCGTAGCATACGACTGACTTTGGTACTGCGACGGGCTTTCTTGTCGACGGCACCGATAAAATCACCGTGCCTACCATCGTTCGACCGAACCCCGCGCGATAGGCCATCGAACCGATAACGCGATAGCCGCAACGCCTTCGTTGGTATACATAAACAATCGCGCTCAAAGCGAGTCACAACATGCCTACGAAGTTGAAAGGTTGAAATGCACAAGCTTCGACCCTCTCAAGCCGTGCACATGAACTTCGAGCCAATGTTGATTCTGTTGCAGCGTAGGTTAGGCCTGGAGCCGTCAAGTACGTGCACCCGCTACCGGCGGAACTATACTGAAACGTAAGCAAGTTAGGACGAAGGAAACTGCTTATATAGTTCAGTTCTGGCCTTAGCGATTTGAAATAAACTGCTCTTCGCTTCGCACGGCGCGTACAGAATAAGCTGCAAGCGGCGACACAGCGCTGTGCACAGCACGGCTACGGGAACGTCACCGTTCCCGTAGGCTGCCGCTTGTATTCGCAACGTAGATGGGTGGGTTTATACGTGTTGGTGTGCTGACACATTTCTTAGTTCCTCAGATGTACTGTTTATCTCTGCGTCAAACGCGAGACAAGAGACGGTACATTCGGTACAGCTGCATAAACCGCCGCCTCGCTCAGCCAACAGTGTCAGCGATGGCATCCGCGTTTTTGCGGGAGAAAAATGCGGCCTTTATATGAGCACTTATGTCAGCACAATTTTCTCTAATAATGCTTTATGACGTGCGAAAACTAAGTATGATGAAGTTAAAGAAAAGCGAGAATCAGTAAAAAATTAACAGCCCGATATTTGTAAACGGATCGCAGTCGCTGTTGAGTAGCTCAGGCGCTCATACTGACTCGGCTCACGGTGGAATAACGCGGCTCATATGAGCAGGTATGTGTGTTTTATTCGACGTTGTGACATCTTTTTTCATATCAGCAATGCACCTTTTCCCCAATTTTTGACGCTAAGAACGATCTGTGGCTGTAGATGTCAATGTAAACAAGTGCACCGCTTTGCTAAATCCGACGCGGAAGGCTGCGCCCTCGAAAACTTCTTATTTATGCAAAATATCTAAAGAATGCGCAAAGAGAATTGAAAAAAAAAGCGAGGTGCAAGTGCAGGAGTTAGCGACAACAAACTCCAAAGCAGCCGCACCGGTAGAGGGAACTCAGCGTGCCTTTATCGGCCCGACATATAAACAAAACAGCGCACTCACGCCTGCTCACCCTATATATATCGTTAGTGAGTGCTACATGGCTTCTAGGAACGACATGCTGCCGCGCAGAAGCCATTAATAATTATTCGCGATCCACGAAATGCGCACCCAACAAGGGCGCAGGCATAAAATAAAGACCAAGTTGCGCAGGTTCACAAATCAACCGGCGAAAGCCCCGGCACCCTTCCAAAACGTTTCCGGCGGCGTGCGGCAGAGGGCAGCACAGGAAAATGAAGAAGGCGGATTCGAGGGCTTCTTTCATGTCCTTGCCAACAGTTTTCTAACCGACCTCTTATTGGTATGCGAACTACAGTATTTCAGGTGAAGAATAGCCCTTGCTTGTGCTAAAATACCAACAGCTCGCATTGAGAATAATAAACGTAATGTTCTATTTTCACATTTGCTGCAATGATTGGCATTAGTGATAAAGCTCAATAACAGGTATTATGCTTTATTTTCTGTCGTGTTAGAGTTACACTGGGAAATGAGCATTGTGGAAGTGTAATACTGAACATCATCATTTCAGGCAAATGAGTTCTGCGGAATGCTGCAAGGTGTAGGAGGTATCATGAAAGAGAAAAATTGCCATTGCTTTGTAATTTCCTGCTACATTTGGGTGGATGACAATTTTCCACTTTCATGATACTCCCTCCACCTTGCCGAATACCGGAGAATTGATTTGCCATATTCTGTGTCCGTGTGCTTTCAGTTGTCGGATAATTCGCCCTCGCCCGGCGATCTGCTAGCTTCCTCGATAACTCAGATAGTAGAGCGACCGCCCCGAAAATGTGTTGGTCCCGGGTTCGCATCCCCGACCAGCACGAATTTTCCCTCAACTTTGAGATCTTCGTTCTGAGAAACTCGTGGGGTTTCCTTTGTATGTTTCGGGTGTATGACAATGTTTCCCTTCATTAGTATTTTTTAAGCAAAGGTGGCTAAGCGATGAAGATTAGGGTACAAGTAATCAGGAAAAAAACAAAGAAATTATTTTTATGAATACCGATATAGTAAACGCTTAGAAATCTTAGCGCAAGCTCTTGGGCCAGTTGGTGCGTGATAAACTCGAAAAAGGGGGTACCAGCGAATTTACAAGGACGCGTACACAAGGAAAAGGCGTTAGACACGGACGGACGCTGGACTTTCAACTGTGCTTTATTGAAATTGACATTGCTGCACAACACCTCCAACGCATGCGCATCGTCACCTCCTCTCAAGACATGTGCATTGATATCAGCTGAAAAAGAACATCGCCGCACACAACATCCGACGCATGTGTATCTTCTACTCCTCCCAATATACGTGCATCAGTGTCAGTTTCATCACCTTTTACCTACCCGCTAGGTAGGTACGTTCCTTGTTTGTTAAACAAAAGGACGTATCGCTGACACAATTATCTTTCTGATTTCCAATGTGAAAAGCGTCTAGGATTTTCCGCTCATATCTAGTGTTTCCCATCTCTAAAATGGTCACACTTTCAAACATTGGCAAATATTTTTTGGACTTCTGGCAAGCGCGGCAATGAAGTGCCAAAATGCTTCCCTGGTCCCTGCTTAAGGATGTGTTATGTTCTTACAAGCGACACACCTACCTGTCGGGCCTATATACACTTTTACACATACCAACGGAATGCGGTAAACAACACCAGTCTTTCACTTAATGAAGGGTTTCACGTGGTTAATTTTACAGGCCCTTCTCGCTCTCCCGTCGTTTCCGATTCTCGCGCACAAGCCAGCCAGTTTGCAAGGTGCGCAAAAAACACCGCTAACACCTTGCCTTTCAGCCACCTTCTTAACGTTGTGGGAGATTTTATGTATGTAGGGTATTGCTTCTAGTTTCTTTCTTCGCTCTGATTTCCACCGCTTCTGCCCTGCAAGACCTTTCACTTTCCGCAATGCGGCTTCAGCAACAGCCCTATTGATCGAGAGAGGGAAACCCGCTGCGAGCAACCTCTCAATCTGCTGTTCCAAGCTACACGCCATGGGGTGGCAGCAGCTTTTCTGCACTGCGTCCAGAACGCGTCCCACCGCTGCACCCCTCTTAAGCAGCTTAGACTGATTAGATTCACACGGCATTAGTGCTTTCTTAGTCCGGGGTAAAAACATCCAGCAGACATGGTCATAGGTTCCTATCTCACCGAGGATTACTCTACGAGCCTATTTATAGCAGCAGCGGAAGATTTCCAGAGACACACACACACACGCACACACACACACACACGCGCGCGCACACACACACACACACACACACACACACACACACACACACACACACACACACACACACACACACACACACGCACACACACATACATACATACACACATACATACATACATACATACATACATACATACATACATACATACATACGTACGTAGGCGAATATGCTATATGAAATAGAACTAGAGAAAATTTCTCTCAGGAGACAGTAATCGCTAGCATGCATGCCCCGGATAAATGTGCTTGATGTGACTAAATATTTTATAGAAAAGCTAGTTGTTAAACACAAACACTTTATATTCAAATACAGACATAGCGGGTAATCTGCTTGAAAACAAACTCGTTGTTCTCTGTAGCATTGCCAACGATTAAGCACACACGTATATACGCGAACACACATACACACAAGCCCACATACACGCAAACACATACACGCAAATGCACACTCACAGACCCACATGCGCGCAAGCACACCGGCACACTGAACACACACACACAAGAGAGAGAGAAGAAAGTCATAAGGGAAAGGCAGAGAGGTTAACCAGGCTGAGCCCGGTACGCTACACACACACAAACACGCATATATATATATATGTATATATATATATATATATATATATATATATATGCAGACAGGAATTAGGATTGGAAAGTGAAGTGTACTTTGCCACGCCGCGTGTCCCCACGAGTTACAAATTCATCATTTCTCGAAGCACAAGTTAAGCAGAACATCGTTGCAACTGTCCATAAATGAGAAAAATATATTTCTTCGTCAGAGCAACCTTCCTTTAATAAGTGTGCTGGTTATGCCTACGCGAAGTGAGTTGCACGTCTTTTTCATCTTTTTCCTTAACTCGGTCTCAAACTTTTTTTTGTTGGTCGCAAGTTTTCAGCGCTGGTTCATTCTAACGTATCAGCTTTTGTTGATACTCCCATCACACCTTCGTGAATGTATGATAAACGGAGTTCTTCAGAAAGAAAAAAAGCTTTGCGTTGGAGATCCAGTAAAGACTATAGACAACCTTTCGACAAGTCTGCGAATCTAAAGTCAGGTAGAACTTTGGAAAATGAGAAATAAGAGTAACATGAATTTCGCGCAGATGTTGCGCTGAAGCTAGAAGGATCAATGTTTTTGACAGTGTAAGCCGCAATTTGTTTCTCAGAATGCGGTGGGTGAACATATCAGGTGATGTAATTAAGATGCAGTTAATAAATACATGACACTGCTCATCGCATAATTATTTCGTGCTTAACAGCACAGTCGACCAAAGGACATGTCAATTCTGACAATTATAAAGAAGCAGCAGTAAATAAATTGTATCAGGCCAGTCCGTGCATGTCAGTTAATTGGAAGTGAGAAATGCAACGGGAACGTTGCGAGACAGCGACCAGGGGCCCATCATTTCTGCGATTCCCTTTGATTACAATTGCATCGCTTAATTTCACTTGAATAACTGTATGCGATCAGGAACAATATTTGTCATAAAAGTCAGACAGTATTGGAGTATGCAATCAAGAAATATTCACCGAGACGATCCCGCGGAGTTACCTGGAGCACCACATGATCTCACCTGGTCTTCGATTTCTGGGCTTGAAATCAAAGCAAACCGACTGGTATTTGTCCACCTGCGCGAGGGCTGCGAAGCGGCGAGGGACGACTGACGGCCAAATGTTGTTGCCCACGAGTGGTCCGCCAAGAGGAAGCAGGCTTGTATGGCGTAGCGTTGATTCCAGCCTCTGTCCGTCCGTGATCCTACCGACGACCTATTATCGAAGACGCCCGCGTGCCAAGAATGCACGCCGGTTCTTGCCGCTAAGTGATAGTGAATTCGGCTTTCTCTCTCGCTTACCGGTTTCGCTCGCGGCAATACGAAGAGGTCGTTGTGTGCCTTAGAATGAGATCATATTTTCTCTCACATAGAATTCTGGATAAAATGCCCCTGTCAATTTGGCACCGGCAAACTAGGCCGCTCTTGTGCCGTTCTTGAGGGGTCGTAGTTTTGGCAATTTGTTTCCAACGTGACATCAAACACATTCGAGCTCAGCGCTGGCAGCACAAGCTGCGCTAATTGCTGGCATCCGGTCAAGGTTTAGGAGAAGTGGATGCCTGAGTCTCTTTAAGTAGTAAAAAATGTGCTCGAGCGTTTTAGTACGTGTGGCCTAGTCACCACGTGCACGGTTTTATAGCGAGTGCTTTAACCAACGGCTGAGACGGCGAGTGTATGATGTCACCGTAGGACTATTGTGGATGTGCACATTGAGACCTTGAATAGGAAGGAGCTGCGCTTAACGTTGGGCCAGAACTACATCAGAAATTATATACGGCGAGTGCCATAGGCAGGCATTTAACTTACCCACATTTATACGGCAAAAAACATAGCTATTCGCATGGCAAAACCCGAGATGTCCTGAAGAAGGCCTTAACGTCTCTTCCCTAGGTCGAAGAAAGTAGATAACACTGCCACCCACGCGTGTCTGTCGAGCGAACGGCGGGCATCAAAAGCTGATGGCGTTCCGCTTCAACATTAGCATACCTGTTCTTGAGCCTCAGCTCTGCGTCTTCATTGTTGCTTCCCTGTATTATACTGCGTCTTGCTCTTTTTGCAGTCGTCGTGAATGGCCGCATAAGGCTCCATGACCACATGTTCTTGCGCTGCAGCATCGATGCACATTTTCTCACATGATCCGTTTACCTAACGTTTCACAGCTATACTCTCGTGATGGGCCGAAGTGTTGGTCGCACGGACAAGTGGCGCTGCGATCACGCCTTTCTTGACTTCTGATTTCACTTCTGAATTATTTTTTGATGCACTGTTTCGTCTGCAGCTACCGCCATCGTGTTGTTTGTGCCTTGAAATGTGTGACTGGTCTTCCGAGTAAAATGCTTCTTGCACAAGCATTTCCGCGTGTCATAACAGCACGAAGTTTACTATGCGGCCTTGCTTTCTGTTCTGTTTCCCCAGCGGCCAGGTACATGGTGGTGCTGGTGGTAACCTGTTTTGGCATCGCCACAAAACGTCGGAAAGATTAAAAATTCAGAAACACTGCTACATTGAAAAGATCAACGCCTCACCAATAAGTAAAAAATATTCCAACGTCAATATGAGGAGGACGATATTTTGAACTTGATTTATTCGTGCGGAGACCAAGACAGATTCCCACGGCATATAATTCCTAAAAATCTCGCTGTTGGTCCCTGTTCAATGTTGACTTTTTGAAATTGCAGTTGTAATTGATAAAGAGTTATTGTTCCTTACGATTTAAATTTTAAATACTTAGTTTTTGCGTTTAATTGGAGTTTAATTGCATTCAGCCACAAACGTAGTTGCTCTAACCAGATGTTAGCTTGCTCAAAAAGATTTTGTATTTCTCTTCCTGAGAAGAACACAATAATATCATCCGCGTATTTATCAGCCTTCAATATTTACAATATCATTTGTGTACAATAAAAACAAATAATGAATGCGAAGCATCCCTTGGCGAACATTTGCCACTTTGACAGTATCTATCGATCTATCTATTTATCCGCCTACGTCTTGGTGCTCTCATGGTCGTTTCGTTAACTTGGTGTTTACCAAAATTGGCATACTATGACAACAGTGTATGACGAACATAAATGATAGGCCAGGACATGAATATTATGACATGCGTGTAATGCAGGTCAAGAAAATTCGCCTTCGTTTTGGTGCTCTCATGGTCGTTTCGCTAACTTGGTATGTAGCTGGAATGGGTTCAGACATGGGTACTAAGTGAAGGAAACACTCAAGGATGATGGTGGAAGTCACAGTCATGAGCAGGACTCAGCAAAAATGACAATTACTCAGCAAAAAAATTTTTAGCACTCAGAAACCACTGAAATGATTTCGGACATGTGCACTAATGAAGGAAACGCTAAAGCATAATGGTAGAAGTCATAATCCTGAGCATGACTCAGGATAAATTACTGACTCAGCGAAAAGGCATTAATGCTCAAAAGCCACTGAAATGGGTTCTCACATAAATGGTACGTCATGACACGGATGTCATAACATGCGTGCCACGTAGGTGATGAAACAGCTGCTTACGTTTTGGTGCTCTCATGGTCGTTCCGTTACCTTGCTCGGCTCCCCGCTCTCTGCTTCGCATAACATCGATTCCCACATTTAAACCCCTCTCCTACCGGGAACGGGCGTGCACGCGAAGCTTGTCCAACCCTGGGGAGGGGTTTGGTTAGTTTTGTGAGTGTTTGAGACATCCACGGGCCTGCAGCTGCTGCTGTCCCTTCAACGCGGCCTGCTCATATGACTGCCAGGCCTGAACTGGCGGGAAACAGCGGGTGCGAGGCGAGGGAACACGCGATCACACCCTTTCCTTCCTCCAGAGGGACGGGACGCCTGTGATTGCCTGGGGGTCAACATCATAATCAATTATTGTACCCGTAAAAGTCCCGTCAGGGAAATTACATAAGGGGGGGGGGGGAAGGAGACAGGGGTGTGAAACAGTCATACATAGGCATGGGAAAACAGAATGTGAAGAACAGCATAATAATAATAAAATAAATAAGAGAATGGGCAAGTATGACAAACAAAGCACCATCATAGGAAACAAAAAATTTCAGCTGTGCAGGGAAATTAAATACGATGTGCAAAAAACACAAAGTGGCCGAAATCGGCATAAGTGTAAGGCGGTCATAGCGTGGGAAAGCAGGTCAAATACAGTATAGTAATAAATGTAATAAAAAGTCAAGTAATTCTATCAGTACAAAGATGCAAAATATCACAAGCAAACTACACGGTATATAAATGTACAATTTCAGCTGTGCGGGCGAGATGAAATGCGGTGAGCAAACAAGGTGGTGAAATACAGCGAAACAGAGATAGAATATGACGCAAAATTATAAGCAAATTATATTGCTGGGAGAAGAGCGCGAGGCAAGTAACTATTGTATGGTCAAATGTTCAGTTAGTAGCTGCCTAAATCTAGAGGGATTAGATTCGGTAACAATTCTTTCGAGAAGAGTGTTCCATTCTTCGATGGGGCTGGGAAGGAAAGATTTGTTGAATGCGTTGGATGAGCCGTGCAAACGTTGAATGCTGAGGGAGTTACATATACGGCGAGATGTGCGTAAAGGAGCATGTAACATGTTTTCGCCTAGAGCATGAAAGTTAAAATATAATTTCTGGAGGAGACAAAGCATTGCAATTTTTCGGCGGAGCACTAAAGGTTCAATGCCGAGAGATGATTTCGTGCTAGTAACACTGAACCGAGGTGTCTACTGAGAGGTTATGAAGCGAGGTACCCTATTTTGGATGGCTTCGAGTGAGTGGATCAAGTACGCCTGGTGAAGGTTCTATATTGCTGAGGCGTATTCCATTTTAGCGCGAATGAAAGTTTCGTATGCCATTTGTCTGATAGAGGGTGGTGACAAAGCAAGCTCAAAGTCTTTTGGTAATAGCATGCTAAGCAATTTTCGCGGAGAGCAAAAGTACGGAGATTGGCCGGTAGTTATTCACACCGTTAACTAGTCCACTTTATGAAAAACAGTCACTCGGGCTAGGTCCATTTTATCTGGAAACACACCCTAAGAGAAAGAATTAAATTACTTATATGTACAAGAGGCGTGCCTACATCTTCGCTGACGACTTTCAGTGGCTTCATTTTATGTTATCTTCAGCAGAAGCACAACTGTCTTTTAACGATAATATATGGTCTGTATCTCGTGCTGATCAGTAGCTAACAAAAGCACTGGGGAAGAGCATCGATTTAATATATATCCCATGCAAGCGACCTGTGCATAATTTTGCGAGGACGCACGAAAGGCAATACGATTAGTATTAAACGTATTTGCAACCTCAACGTCCGAAAATCCGGTATGTTGAAATGGAACTTTTTGTGCGATAGAGCTTTTATTCATAACCTCATCGATCCCTTTCCACATGAGATTTGAATTTACCGTGATATCCAAAAATTTGTTTCTCTCTTGGCGCATTTAATACCAGAATTTAATTTATTTCGTATGGATTAGATCGATCAAAAGTCATCTGCATTTCTACTTCTCAGAAAAGTTTGAAGGAGCATGTTGCAATATTTATTTCTGTTATAGAGGTCATGCGATATGCAAGGAGTTCTAGCGTTATTGCGTTTTTTGAACTTCACAAGTGGGAAAGATATGTTGTATAAGAACGCGAAGGTAGATATAAAAGCTTCGTAAGCAAGTAAGCGTCACTTTTCGCAGTCACTTCGTCCCACTGATGGCTGGCGACAAATTATCCAAATTTCCTGTTTTTTTTTTCTGGATAGATTCTGTTTAAGCTACCAGGCCATAGTTAGGATGTCTGTTTATGGGGTAGCAGACAATATACCGGGAAGTGATCACTGAGGTCGCAGATCAGGATTCCTGCCCTTAGGTATTCAGAAGAAAAACTCGCCACACAGACATCAAGCGTTGTCCGGAATGTAGGTGTAATGCGAGTAGGCACGTCGATGACGTTTGAGCACCCATAAGATTCAAACATTTCCTCAAAACTTCTAAATTCTAGGTTGTCTGGGCAAGCATCTATATTAATATCGCCCAATAACATTGTTTCAAGTTTGAGTTCAATACTGAGTACAAATATAGTTTAAGTAAACTCTATAAACTTACACATGGATCCAGATGGTGGGCGGTACACAAGCGAAATCAAAGTGTTCATGCACTGAAGACCATTACATTCACAGCAATCGTTAACAATCTTGAAGTCGGGGATTATATTATAGGGCATAGCAGAACGGACATCAATAGAATTTCCGCCACCCCGTTTCTTCGTTCGATAAGCAGAGATGCAGTCACAACCAGAAAAAGAAACACATTGGTCCTCTGATGTAAACCACGTTTCGCTAAAGTAAAGTAGGTCAAAGCGGTGTTTCAGTTCTGAGAGATACAACCTTAAGTCGTCAAACTTATTTCTTAAACTCCGTACAATTAAATGGAAAACTGGAAAGTGGACACTGGTTCCTTAATGATGCGACATCACGAGAAAATTGGAATTCCATGGTCGCTTTCGCGGTTGGGTAAGCACAACATATGTAGTGCTATCACCTATGCCGCTATCGCTTCAAAGCTGCAAGATTGACCAGATCGCCCTCGCAACGTATGAAAACAACACGGTCAGCGCTCCTTCGTCGCATCAAACGTTTACCGTTTGAGCGTCAAATATATGCGCACCCTGAAGTCTGGGCTCATTCCTTTGCGTTTTATAAAATATCGCCTGATAGCCGTGCCATATTTTCACACAAACACACACACAAAAAAAACACGTATTTACGGTCCTTTAGTTGCTTCCTATTTGCAAGCCAGGAATTGCGAAGTTGCTGGCGCACAAAGCGGATAATGATGCCCCGTGTTTTGCCTGGTTTATCCGGAAGTCTGAGTATAGCAGTAACGTCACTCTTGTCTCGCTATTTCATTTGCCTTCATGATTAGGTCTTCGTTCACGCTTTCCAGAACAGCGTGCATTTCAATATTTAACCTCCGGCTCCGGCATTCTAGGTTATCCAGATCCAGATTGATTTGGGTCAATTCACTGCTCGAATCAGCCCATTCAAGTTGGTCTGCACTGTTTCATAGTTGCTAACTTTTTTCTGGGCCCTCGTCTGAAGTTTATTGAATTCATCACAGAGATGTTGCACATACGATTGCAGCTTCACCCGTTTTACTGGCAGAACCATCCGATCATCCATCATCCACAAATCGCGGTATATGAGCGTAAAACATACATCGAATAGAATTATGGCAGTGACGTGTGGAGTGATCTGTGGGTCGTGAATGTATGAGAAGTGGTCATGGGTGCTAAAATTTAAGGGTATAAAAGTAGCACGACGCCTTCGCGGTGGAAATGGTGGAATAAAGAGTTATAATTATGGGGTTTCTGTGCCTACTTGAAGTGCTTAAACATTTCAACACGCTCAAAGAGTCAGTGTAAATGATTGCCTTGCGTATGTCTAGCTGTTTGATGTGTTTAACCGCCACCAGGATGGCGTAGGCCTCCGCTGTAAAGATGGTTGTGTTTGGGTGTAGCACTCCCGCAGCAGAAAAGGACGGACCGATCGCACGATGTCATGCCCCCTCCTGTAGAGCTGCCGCCATGGCAGTGGCAGCTGATTGACTGTGATCTGTCCTTCATTGAGGTCACAAAGCATGCGCCGGTCGCACATATCCGTATGCACTTCCTCGAATTGCAGCACACATGGTGGTCCAGAATATTTTAGTGACGCTTCTCTAACCTGGTTTGAATTGCCAGAAGTCGAACAGCTGTGTCTTGCTGTGGCCAGTGTTGTGCACGTTCCTCAAAAACAGGAACGAAAGCTCGTTCCTCCTTCCTTCCCAATATTGGAACGAATCCCCGTTACAAGTTCCGTTAATGCGAAAGGAGCACGTTCCAGTTACACTTCGAACACTGGAACGTGTCGTTACATTAACGTTACATCTGACTTTTTAAAATGGAATTATCGTGTCCGATAACGCTGAGGCGAAATAAAGTGATGATGATGATGATATTTGGTGTTTTGTGGCGCAAGGGCCAAATGTGGCCAAAGAGCGCCAAGACAATGAATGGTATGTTTGCCATGATCAGTGAGTTTCGATGATAGGATGCTATGTGGCTGTAAAGGGGCCTAAGAACAAATCGCGGTATATGAGCGTAAAACATACATCGGAATAGAATTATGGCAGTGGCGTGTGGAGTGATCTGTGGGTCGTGAATGTATGAGAAGTGGTCATGGTGCTAAAATTTAAGGGTATAAAAGTAGCACGACGCCTACCGAAGGCCTTTGTGGCCAAAGACTACGAGGCACGTGCTTTCTTTAATAAAATACCGCAGCAGCGGCCTCTCCAGAGAGGCCGTGCTACAAGTCACCTGGGTATATAACACGAAAGTTCTGTATATCTTTTAAAAACGTGATGATGGATTGGTATTTAAAAATAGGTTCGTTGCCCAAAAACATACAAGGATCTAATGGGAGATTTTGCCGTGATGGTAATAGAAAATGTCTTTTCCTCTGAGGCTCCAGTTCAGGGCACTGCAAAAGGACATGAAGTACACTGAGTGGCTCGCCACATTGATCACAGACAGGGGGATCGCCACCGGACAATAAGTATGCGTGTGTACTGTATGTGTGTCCTATCCCGACTCTGCAAAGTGTAACCTGTGTGCGGCGTGTCTTTGATTCTGGCGGCCAGTGAGTGAGATGAGGCTTGATAGTGTGTAATTTGTTGCCCGTTTCTCTGTCCCACAGACGTTGCCAGTAGGCCCTGACCTTTTTCTTAATAAAGGGTTTTAGGTCCATTACAGGGACGGCTATGGGTGAAGTGGCAGCGTCTGTATGAACTGAAGTGGCTAGCTTGTCGGCCAACTCATTCCCTTCGATCTCGTGATGCCCTGGCACCCAGCAGAGCACAATTTGCTGCTTGGATGCATACGCGGTGCAAATGGTGGAATAAAGAGTTATAATTATGGGGTTTCTGTGCCTACTTGAAGTGTTTAAACATTTCAACACGCTCAAAGAGTCAGTGTAAATGATTGCCTTGCGTATGTCTAGCTGTTTGATGTGTTTAACCGCCACCAGGATGGCGTAGGCCTCCGCTGTAAAGATGGTTGTGTTTGGGTGTAGCACTCCCGCAGCAGAAAAGGACGGACCGACCGCCGCGTAAGAGACGCCAGCGTGTGACTTTGAAGCGTCAGTAAAATATTCTGGACAAGAGTATGTGTGCTGCAATTCGAAGAAGTGCATACGGATATGTGCGACCGGCGCATGCTTTGTGACCTCAATGAAGGACAGATCACAGTCAGTCAGCTGCCACTGCCATGGCGGCAGCTCTACAGGAGGGGGCATGACATCGTGCTCATGGAGCGACACATCCATTTCTTCGGCAAGACTTCTTACTCGCAGTGCGTAGGGCTTTCTCACGGAAGGGCGGTTCAGAAAGGTTTGGGCACTGGACAGATCGTTTATAGTTGTGTAGGCAGGGTGCGTATTGTTTGAGTTCACTTTTAGGAAATATACAAAGGATAAGTAAGTTCTCTGTAGATGTAGCGACCATTCATTTGATTCGGCATAAAGGCGTTCTACGGGGCTTGTTCTGAACGCACCCGTAGAGAGGTGGATACCCAGGTGGTGGACAGGGTCTAACATCTTCAATGCACTCGGCGTCTCGGAGTGATATATAATGGAACCGTAGTCTATACGTGATCGAATGAGGCTCTTATATAGATTAAATAGACATCTTGTGTCACTACCCCACGTAGTGCGAGACAACACTTTCAAGATGCTCATTGTCTTCAGGCACTTGTTTCTTAAATACTTTAGATGTGGGATAAACGTTAACTTCGCGTCCAGAATTAGGCCTAGGAATTTGTGTTCAGTTTTTACAGGTAGACCCTCACCCTGTATCTCGATGTTGGGATCAGGGTGCAGACCTCTCTTTCTGGAGAAGAGGACGCATGTAGACTTTTGTGGGTTAAGCCGAAAACCATTCTCGTCTGCCCACTTAGACAGTTTGTTCAGTCCAAGCTGAACCTGCCGCTCACAGATTGCAAGGTTACATGACGTGAAGCCTATCTGTACATCGTCGACATATACTGAATAAAATATGTTGCGTGGGATGTACAGACGCAGAGAGTTCATTTTTATGATAAAAAGGGTGCAACTAAGCACACCACCCTGTGGTACTCCAGTTTCCTGCACATATGGTCGTGATAGGGCATTACCCACACGAACACGGAATCTACGGTTGGACAGATAACTTTCAATGATATTCAGCATAATGCCACCTATTCCAAAGTGTGCGAGGTCTCTTAGTATTCCGAATCGCCACGTGGTGTCGCATGCTTTTTCCATATCAAGGAAAACAGACAGGAAGAATTGCTTGTGGACAAAAGCCTCACGAATCTGAGCCTCTAGGCGTATCAGATGGTCAGTGGTGGATCGGCCGTCGCGGAATCCACACTGGTATGGGTCAAGCAGCTTGTTTGATTCTAGGAAATGTATCAGACGGCGGTTTATCATCTTCTCAAAGACTTTGCAGATGCAGCTTGTTATAGCTATGGGCCGATAACTCGATACGGACGATGGATCCTTGCCCTGCTTCAGGATAGGGATTACTATGGCCTCTTTCCAGGCAGAGAGGATCTCGCCGGAGGTCCATATAGAGTTGTACAGGCAGAGAAGGGTTTTCTTTGTTTCAGAGGACAGGTTTTTCAACATTTCGTACAGTATGCGGTCAGAGCCTGGGGCAGATTGGTTGCAACAGGTGAGTGATGCTTGCAGCTCTGCTAGGGAGAAAGGTAGGTTATATGGCTCGTTCCCAGTGCTCTTTCGGTCTAGTTTTTGTTTTTCTATTGCTGCTTTGTATTTTGTAAATGCTGGAGAATAGTGTGATGAACTGGACAAATGTTCAAAATGTGCACCCAGATGGTTCGCTTGGTCCTCCAGGCTATCTCCCTGCGTATGTACCAGGGGAGCCGGATGTGTTTGTCGTCCTCTTACTCTATTGACCCTGTTCCAAACCTTGGCCTCATCCGTGTATGAATTGATGCTTGATAAGAATGTTTGACAGCTGTCTCTCCTGGCTTGTCTGCGCGTTCTCCTACCTTGGGATTTGATTTTCTTGAAATTGACGAGGTTTTCAGCAGTAGGAGAATTGCGAAGCTGCCTCCATGCTTTGTTCTGCTGCCTACGTGCGTTCCGGCATTTTCATTCCACCACGGAATACGGCGTTTGCTAGAAAGTCCACTTGTTTGGGGAATACACTTAAGAGCTGCATCAATTATGAAATTAGTAAAATATTCGACGGCACCGTCAATTCCGAGCGATGAAATGTCAGCCCACGAGAGCGTACTGGTAAGTGTTTGGAATTTCTTCCAGTCTGCTGCATCGACCTTCCACTGGGGGGCGTGTGGTGGAGATTCGTATTGTCTTGGTGTTCTCAGCAGTATTGGGAAATGGTCGCTCCCATAAGGGTTTTTTATAACTTCCCATTCAAGTTCAGGTAGTATGGATGGAGAAGCTATGCTCAGATCTATGGAGGAAAAGGTTTTATTTGCGGGACAATAATATGTGGCTTCTTTTTTATTTAGCAGACATGCACCGGATGAGAAAAGAAAGTCCTCAATTAGACGGCCTCGTGCATCAATGCGAGAGTCGCACCACAGACCGCTGTGCGCATTGAAATTGCCAAGAACAAGATAAGGTTCTGGCAATTCGTCTATAAATGACTGAAATTCATGTTTGTCTAGTTGGTAATGTGGGGGTATGTAAAGCGAGCAAATGGTGATGAGTCTGTTTAAGAGAACAAGTGGAACTGCCACTGCTTCGAGGGGCGTTTGTAGCCGCAAACGTTGACATGCTACGCTTTTGTGGATTACGATGGCAACACCGCCTGATGATGCGACAGCATCATCGCGATCTTTACGAAACGTAACATACTGTTGGAGAAAGTTTGTATGTTTCGATTTTAAGTGTGTTTCCTGTACACGCAGCACTTTTGGATTGTGTTGGTAAAGAAGTTCTTGGACATCGTCGAGGTTCCTAAGAAGGCCTCTGACGTTCCATTGTATGATTTGTGTATCCATAATGAAAGTAAATTGGTGCTGTGTGTATTAAAAAAAGGAAATGTTGCTTTAGATTACAGAGCCCTTTCCAGGCCCCGTAACTCGGGATTTGTCCTTTCTGAAGCGGTCGAGGGAGCCTCGCCGCTCCTTAGGCGCTTGGTGCGCCGTCGGGATGGGTGTAGTGTCCATTGCCTCTTGTGAGGCGCCGGACACGTGCTCTTGCGAGCGAGAAGTTTCGCGAGAAAGTCTCGCCGCGAAGGACGAGACATTTGCGCCCACCAGCCCGGAGGTCGATGGGGCTGCCTTTGAGCCTGAGCTGCGCCGGCTGTTGCCAGCGCTAGCAGGGGCCGGTGAGGGTGAGGCAGCCTTGGCTGCACCCACCGTGGGAGCTGCTGGCGGGCCTGCGGCTCTACTACGCGTAGCGCAGGCTGCCACCGAGGACTGTTGCGGTGCCGGAAACCCTGAGGTAACCGGGCCTGTTTGCTGGTTGGGTGGAGTGGATTTGGCTCCTTCCACCCTGGGGGCAGGAGCCACAAGCGACAGCTCGCTGCGCGCGGGCTGGGCAGGTGGCAGTAGCCGCTGCGACGCTGCCCCTTGACGCGCCGCATCAGCATATGTGGTCGTGTGGAATGGTGAGCACCTTTTGCGTGCTTCCCTGAACGACATGTTTTCACGGAATTTCAGTATTAGAATTTCTTTCTCTTTTTTCCAGCTTGGACAAGACCGGGAGTACGCTGGATGGTCACCATCGCAATTTACGCAGTGAGGTGTAGCCTCGCAATTGTCTGAGGCATGGCCTTGTACTCCACACTTGGCACAGGTGAGTCGACCACGGCAGCTCTGCGAGCCATGGCCGAATCTTTGGCATTGGTAGCATCGCCTAGGATTTGGGATATATGGTCTTACTGCTATTTTTGTGTAGCCTGTTTCGATGCTTTGTGGCAAGACGCTTAATTCAAAGGTAAGTATCAGGTGTTTCGTGAGAATTTCTTTGTTGTCCCGTCTCATAACAATGCGCTGCACATTCGTGACGTGTTGCTCCTTCCAACCTTCCAACAACTCGGTTTCAGATAGGTCGATGAGGTCTGCTTCAGATACTACCCCGCGTACTGTGTTCATGGAACGATGCGGTGAAAGAGTAACTGGGACATCACCAAAAGTCACAAGCTTGCCGAGTCTGTTGTGTTGTTCCTTATCACGTAGCTCAAGCAGAAGGTCACCGCTTGGCATTTTGGTGACTTTATAGCCAGGGCCTAGCGTGTTGGTCAAGGGTTTCGCAACTACAAATGGGGATATGGTTCTTGCTAGTCTTTCCGTTCTCTCACTATGTACTACTTGATATCGGGGAAGATGTCTTTAGGCCGGGTGAACTAATTCAGAAACTCATCGGTGCGTCCCCTCTTCTGAGGGAGACGATCAAGAAGTCGAGGAAAAGCGGGCGTTCCCATAACAATTTTGTGTTGTTCGGCAGCAATGGCAGCCTCCCACCACGGAGTCCAACAAGGGGACGCTACAGCACTTCACGTGTAAGGCTGCAGGCGCCAGCCGTACATTGCTGCTATAACCTTATATAAAAACCCAAGAGAGGGCACCTACACAAGGTTAACCCAAGCCGCCTATGAAAAATGTGGAAGTAACAGAAGAGAAGAGGTGACAGGACAGGGAGGACAGAAAAATAGAGAAGAAAAAGATCGGAGAGGGGGACAGGAAAAGGCCACCACCGATTTCCCCCGGGTGGGTCAATCCGGGCGTGCCGTCTATGTGAAGCAGAGGCCAAAGAGGTGTGTTGCCTCAGCCGGGGGGCCTTAAAGGTCCAAACACCCGACATTAGCTCAACCTCCAGGATCCCCCTTTCCCCAGACACGGCTAAGCCACGCACGGCTACGCGTGGGAGGGTCCAACTCCCGTGTGGAGGCGAAATAAAGTGAGGAATTTAAAGGTCACATCGAACTACGGATATTATAATAATTTGAACATCGCCATCAGCAAATTGTCGGAAGATAAAAAGAATCCAAAGGAACGCTCCTTGACAAATTTGCTCAGGGAGCACCACACCTCATCCAGGCATGTCTAACTGCAACTTTGGTGCTCGTCTAATACATGTGCAACACATATGGCACGTTCCACTTCGGTCTTCAATTGCGTAATCTAGATACTGCGCTTCAGATGTGTAAATAGAAAGGTATTCACATGCATCAAAATAATTGAATTTCTTGCACTACAAACCGCATCGAAAGGAAAAATACATAGCGTTTAATGAATACTGATTCAATATTGCAGTATGAGAGGAAGAAACATGTCCACTATACTTATTCGCAACTTAGTAAAGTCCCTTGTTTTAACTCAGCAAGAGTTGCATCTCAATGTGGGTGTCCGACCTGTGGACGAACCATTTTCTTCGTCAGCACTTCGTTGGAAATGCGGAAGAGCCGTTCCAACGAAGCGCTTGAGGGTACTGCCATGCTGTACTTGAGGAAAAGTTGCTTCAGTCCCTCGAAGTTCACCTGTGACAGTGGGTAGTCAACTGGTACCAGCAGGTACCACGACAGCTCATCCTGTTCCTCGGCTGGAAGGGTTTGGTGCCCGAACGAGAAGAAATCTTCGGGCGCGTACGAGGTGAAAATGTCTTCGCTGGCCGGTTTGGTCACCACAGTCAACTCTGTCTTCGGTCGTTATGTTTATGGTTGACAAGAGGGAGCGTGACGTGACAATCTAGAAGCCTAGTCATAAAAAAAATATAGCGGAGAACTCACGAAAAAATGCACCATAGTCACGTGACAGGCAAGCGGCAGTGCTTTGCGCCTCACGCGGTCGCCCATCTGCCCTGCATGATGTGCTGCGTACGTGCGTGCGTTTGTTTAATGCCGTGGAACGTTTACAGAAGGAACGGCGTTCCCTCTGCCATTCCTTCATAAACGCAACGAGTTACCATTACAGTTCCACCTCCCCTTAATGGAACGGTGGCGTTCCTCCGTTCCTCTCAAAAGGAACTAGTTCCAGGAACGCCGCTCCTTGGAACGCCGTTCCGCACAACATTGGCTGTGTCGTTTGCCGCGCAGTTTCAGCATCCACCCCCTGCGCCACGTCCGAAATGCCTCGCATTTCCATGACTTCTTAGAGATATTGCGTTTCTTCCATTATACCAGAACACGAAACAAAGTGAAATTTGAATTTGCACTCACAATAAATCGTGTACAAGCTATTGTAAGAGATGTCGCATTGGCGGACACCACACCGAGATATTTCATGAAGCACTAATAACACTCGTAAATCTCAAGCAGCGTTAGCAGCAGCGACAGGCACATCAAAAACGATAGCTGATAATACACACCACCAACCTGCAAAACAAAGCAGCAAAGATTCAGCTTTCCTGTCCTTGTGCCGCCGCCGCTGCTGCCAAGTGACGTCACACGCCTCCTAGTTATTCGCAGTCACCTTGGTGTCGCTGTTGGTGTTGATGTCGCAGGCGATTCCTAGTCCTTGAAAATCACCCAGGAACCACGTGAAAAAAAAAATATGTAGAATGAAAGTTTCTTCTTTCACCAGAAAAATCTAAGAGTCTGGCACAGCAACATTTCCGGTCGACGTTAATTGGAAAATACAGAAACAAAGATTCAGATTTCCTGTCTGTCCGCTGCCGCCGCTGCTGCCAAGGAACATTTGAAACAATTGAAAAAAATACAGCAGTGCACCCACATCACTGCTGAATGAATTCTGGAACTTTTGTAGTTATTCCTTCCTGAATCAAGATCATAAAATGGCTCGCAAGTGCGAGCAGACCGCCGAGGATTCTTGTCGCAAAAAGGAAAATAGATGCCGTTTTAGTCTGTGCACTAGTTCTTCAACATCGGCGGAAATGCTTGCAGCGCTCCTAAAAAAATGTGCAGCTGCTCCTCAAAAAAAAAAAAAAAAAAAAAGCCACTGCAATTTCGACCAGAAGTCCTTTGTGTGCATGTACACGTAATCAATGAGGTGTGCCTATATTTGCAGCCTCATGTTGAGAAATGTTCTGTGGTCGACGCAAAAGGCAAGGTTAAGAACTGTTCGTAACTGGAAGTAGTGGCTCGGGATGATCTTTCTGTGCTGGAAACTTTTTATTTCTTTCTTAAGCTTAAAAAAACCCAGAAAAAAGCTTCCCGCACCTAGGTCATCGAGCTGCCTTGTGATACGTGATGCGTGACTAGTACGAACTCAGATTCTGTTGGTGTTATTAATGTAAGAAACTGCCGGCGACTGAGTCCCTTCGACTTCATAACATTGGCAGCTAGCTGAAACAAGAGGTTTCAGAAAACAGGAAATGTCCACGTATTTCGCACAACGCAACTGCTCGTAAATCATGCAGTGTAAGAGCATAGGCTTTGATAATCGGCGAATTTCAACAGTTTATTATTTTGCCCGAAAAATATTTTGTAGCGTTAGCTACACTGGCCTAGCCAAGCCCGTTTCGCGCGGCACATGAAGAGCCGTGCTGCGCATGCGCAAGGATCAGTGATGTCACACGGCTTGCGCACCGGAGCCACCGGAGCCGGCACCTCTCGCGCACTCCGCCGCCGCCGCGCGCGGATCACCGCCGCCGGTCTGAGCATTCCAGAGGAGTGACGTCGTAGCCGTGGTAGACGCACTGGCGCCGGCGCGCGCTCGCTGTTAGGGAGCCTACATGTTAGGGAGCCTACATACAACGGCGTTGCATGTAGGCTCCCTACTCGCTGTGCAATCGCCGTCTGACACTGCGCTGGAGCCGCTGCGCTTCTGACTGGCGTTTGCCAGTGTGGTATAGCCATGGAGGAGAGCGCGAATGCTGCTCAACAGCGCAGAAGAACGGAGAAGCTTGACTCATAAGAATAATCTTATCTTAAAAATAATCTTAAGAATAAGCTAAGAATAAGCAGCTGAACCTTTGCTAACGCTACGTATATCCTGGCATAGCCGAGCTAAGCCACTGCAACTTTTTTTTACTCTGGACGTGTGTCGCCCCCCCCCCCCCCCCCCCGAGTCAATTGTGATTGTGAATTGCAGAGCTTGCACTACAAGCTGTACGCGGTCATTTTTTTTTATTCTTATTTATAAAACCTGACCGACCCTGTCACCGTGCGGTGCATGTTGTGGACATGCACTGGTTTACACTATATCCAGCTACTTACATGCAGTAGTTTCGCGGGCGAAATGTCACAAGCTCTCCAGGCCTCACGAGCGAGGCTAAAGTCCACAATACTTCGGTGCTTTTTCTGACTTGGTGACTCGGACCGCCCATTCGGAGTCTCACCCACTCCTCATGCAATAGTCACATGACGCTCCTGATTGATCGGCGTTGCCTCGGATGAGGAAGCGTCGTGACTTTGTCTGTATTTCCACTGAAGCTGGCTCCCAGGAAGAAGCGCAACAGTGCAAACAATAGTGCAATGCTGGATAAGCCCCGCTCGCGGGCTGAGGCGCAGTGATTGATTTGCGGGCACGACTGCAGGCTGCTTGCATCCTATGGACAGCCCCAGCCACGGGCTGGTCCTAACGCCTCCGCCAGCCGGATCCAATCCGCGGGAGGTATTTTTGAGACCCCTGCTAGAAGAACCTGAAATGTGCATGGTGACAAGCCCACACCTCAGCAGCACAGTCTTGCAGCGCCTGCGCGAAAATAAATACGACTTTGTGGACAACTTTCTCCCTGACACAAGGCAGTCACATGAAATAAGTGTTTTACTTGGATCAGACGTCTACCAGAAGGAAGCTAATGAAAAGATTGACTGTTTAATGAGTGACCTAATAGCCTCAGAAACCAAGTTTGGATGAAGCATTCAGAGAGCCGTGAAAGTCAAAGAAGGTTCTGCACATACGAGTGTTTTGTTCGTGATTTGCAAGGTGACTTCTCTTCCTGACTGTGATTCACATGTGACGTGCCATCTCGACATTATTAGATTCGGCCAGTCAAAAGCGAACAACGGCAAGGCTCACCCAGACCTTGAGATGTTGGAAAACAGCATCACCAACTTCGATGAGCTACCAGGTACAGCTGATAATACAAGATCGAGAGATACGTTGAGACAGAGGTAATCGAAGATTAACTGACCGCCGTCTGCAAGCCCAACAGTTCGAACTACCCAAACAGTATGACACGGCAATCGGAGCTTATTTTAACGCATAGTACACAGAGCAAGCTAACGAAGAGCACCTGTAAAAAGAACATGTGTATTGTGCACCCTACCACCCTGTTATAAGCTGAGATGCTGTCACGACAAAGCCTCGTCTTGTGTTTGACACCTCTTCGCACGTGCTTGGTCATTCCTGCCTGAACGATGTTCTGTTCAGGGGTATAAAATCGACGTTTTCATTATGCAGGTGCAATTCGCCTTCCGCGACCACCAAGTTGTTTTAATTACTGATATCAAAAATTCATACCTGCACACGCCGCTTCACACGGCAGACCGCGGCGTGCTGCGAATTTTCTGGATTGACCGGTTGCCCTGAGATGCGGACTCCTCTCCACCGGTGTTGACGTGGAGGATGACGAGGGTCCCATTCGGAGCCTCACCCAATCCTTTTTTGCTAGTAGCCCTTCTTGGTCGCGGTTTGTCGAGAGCAATGTTCGGAGACTGGCTTTTCTAGAAAATGACTTTAAGGTCGACCCCCTCATCGTAGATTTACCAATGCGGATAAAGCTGCAACAGTGTACAGTGAAACGCGCGACATATTATCTGAAGTGAGGACAATCGCACAGGTGGGTCGCCAATTCAGACGTTTTGCTGAAACGCTTCCTATGTGGAGAGATTGCTATTGAAGACGAAACCAAAGACAGTCCTTTAATCAAGGTCCTAGGCGTACCCTGGGCACGCGAAGGTGACCGCAGTCTCCTCAAAGCGAAGCACATGACTTCGCCACAAATAAGCCTTCAACCAAGCGTCTGGTGCTTCTGGCATTAGAATTGATATAGGGTTATTTGGCTTATCTAGTGCCAATAACGCTCAGAGCAAAGGTGTTTTTTCAAGACCCGTGGAAGATCAAATACGCATGGGATTATTTTGTTCCGCAAGAGCAAACAAGCGAGAACAGGTTGCGTACTGAATTAGCTAGTGTGAACCCCGGTGGCATTCAATGTTACGTGCGGCTGCGAGCATATGGTGCACCTTTTTTTGATCGAGCTACACGTATTCTCCAACGCAAGCATGAGAACGTACGACACCTGTATCTACATAGGTGCGTGCTAAGCAAACAGCACCTACAACACACAGCTCCTCATAAGCAAGAGCCATGTTGCACAACTAAAGCAAACTTCACTTCTTCGCCTGGCGTTATTAGCCTGCGTCATCCGCACGAGGTTGTGTGGATACTTCAAGACAGTGACATTGCTGAGCTTTATTCTAGTTAACTTTTGCACCGACTCACTCGCCGTGTTACGTTTGATTCAGGGTACGCCTACAAAAAGAGAGCTGTTCGTACATCATCGAGTCTCCGAGATTCATCACCTCATTAGACCGATCCAGTGGCGTCATTTTGTCGCAAATAACAACACAGCTGTTTTTGTAACACCGGGAGCGTCATCACCTCGTCTTTTTGCGTCAGTAGTATGGTGGCGCGGTCCAACCTCACTTCATGATCAGCAAGAACCCATTCCTATACTGAGTATACTGAATTGCCAGAACAATATGAGGACTTGATAAAAATTGCAGAAAGGACGTCAGAGTGTCCTCCTGCAGCTTCTGTTTCGAACACTATAGTGCGTGTTAACATGTACAGTACGTACCCTAAAGAAATTGTTAAGAGTCACCCGTTGTTTGCTAGAAAGGCGTCGTCGAAACCATCCTCAGCTGCTGGAATATAGCTTCATGAGGTGGAGCACTACTGATTGGGAAACGTCCGAGATGTGTTCTTCTAAAAAGTAGTAGCATGAGCTCGTACTGCATGGCGAAGTCGACACCCCGTTTTGCGAGCTTCTAGCGAGGTTTTGGGTTGTAAAAGGTCACCAGAACGTGAAAAGAATGTTAAATTAACAGTTGCTCACCTTGCAAACGCCATATTCCTGTTACCGAGACAGCTCCGTTTGCTATGTTGCAGGAGAGAGAATCGCCGAAGCCTGTCTGTTCTCTGTAGTTGATTTGGCTACACGCATGACACGGCTGCTGCAAGCAAAAGGGCGCACATCCTGATCTTCTCGGTTGGTGTCGGTCGCGCCAACTGTTTAGAACTGGCCACCGATATGACAACGACCACTACGATTCCGGCCTTAAGTCATTTCGCCTCCTGACGTGAAATCCCAGACCCCATATACTCAGATAACGCATTGTCTTTCCGCAACTGTGCGCATGTGTTGAAGACCAATCTACCTACTCTCCAAGAGTATGCTGCTGTCGTCATTGTCAAGTGTAATTTTATTTCAGATGAAGACCCCTGATATGGAGGGTGGTGGGAGCGCCTCATCAGTTCGAGAGAGAATGCATTTAGAACTTGGGCAAAGCAGCCGCAGCGCTGAGGTGGTCTGTACCGTTATCTGCGAAGCAGAGACTGCCATTATTCGGAGGCGTCTGACTTATACCGACAGCAATAGGTGTGAAGTGCCTCCAGTGACTGCATCCTACTTATTTCTCGGAATATGCGCCGAATGGTTTTCGCAAGAAGGCAGCTTTTCTGAAGGCACATCACCGACAAGAGCACGCCGGCTTAGCCGTGCGCGCTATCGTGAGCATCTGACAGCAGAGCTATGGATCCGAGGGAAGTGCTTGTACCTGCTCTTCGGTCCGCGCACAACATTACTCTTCGTGGACTACCTCGGTTACGTGAAGATAAGGTGGTGCTTGGGCATGACAGCAGCGGACATCAGCTGTCAAGAAATCTGCGCAGAGTTCTGTCAGTGGACCAAGAGAAAGGCAGTATTGCGTACGTTCGTACACATTCACTACCTTCTAGACAGGCGATCGGACGACCCGTTCAGAAGATGAACTTTCTAGAAGCAAGCTGCCAACAAACAGCTACCGAGTGATCACCTTGGCCCCTTGGGAACACGTCGGAGATAATTGCCGACAGGCAATGCTCTTCAAGAAGAGAAGAGAAGGGAACGAGGAAGAGAAGCAGCATGAGCTATAAAATGAAAGGATGGAGTGCTTCGTCTTTGGCTCGTGTCTCTATTACGTGACAGCTACAACGAACCCACCGATGCAATTTCGAATTGCTACTTTTGTCGCAAGCGTTGAGATCGTATTTAGAGAAACAGCTTTAAAGCAGTTCAAAGTAAAACAGCGACATTAGATCTTGTGCACCACAAGCAGTGCAGCCTACTTACAAAACAACTAGTATGTGTGTGTTACCTCAATCTGTAGAGGCAACTTCAGTGGAGTAAGCCTCCGAACGCAACCCTCAAGTGATACCTACAACCTGCGGAATATGAGGAAGAATTAATACCTGTGGCGCTAAATGCCCAGTCATTCTGGGCACCGACACGGCCTCTCCACAGAGGCTGCGCCGTTCGAAACCGTCCCTGCATATTATCAATATTGTCGACTACACCGGATAATTTGTTCGTCATACAATAAGAGGAAATATATTACTGGTGATTTCTTTCCGGACAGTAAAGGCAAACGATGTGTGCCTGCCTGCGCTAGGATGGGTAGATTGTTATCAGGAGGTGACTGATTTACTATTCGAAATTTTCGTGCGATGCATTCCTTAACTCATTCCGAACCACGTGTAAAAAACACGGTGAGCCTTCACTCAGAGAGTAGGTTCAAGAAGACCAAACACTGAATAGCTATTTTAAGTAAGAGGTTGCCAAATTCAATTTCTGGTAGGTAGGTATTTCCTGTCTCAACTCGCTTTGGACATCAGCAGTAAAAACATTCGCGGCTTTCTGCGAAATCGAATTGAATGTGACTTTACTCAAGCGTACACCATTACACTCAGAGATCATTACGCGTGAGTCAAACGTCTGCTTACGAGCACAGTAGCCCATTGCTCCAACCACTGGGCCACGATCGCAACCGTACTCCTCTTGTATCAAAGCTGACTGGCTTTCAGATGTTTCGCGCCCAGCTCGCGTGCGTCATGTGCTATTTTCTCGCTTTGTCTCCATGGGACAACTCACAATTTGAGAAGCTGTTTTATAATTGCCATCTTCGGCATTGGCCCCAATTCACCAGTAGTTCCCTCGCAGCAGCTAGCCCTACATATGAATTTTGCGACGTTCAGCTGCCTATTTCGATTGGCCCAGGTCGAACAGGTTTTAATATTTCATCGCCAGAGTGCAAATGGCCACCCTCCTTTATTATAGACGACACGACATAGCCATAGGTAAGCATGAGTATGTAACACGTAATCGCTGATGACCACATAATCTGTGTTTCTTGCGCTTATGCTCATCTAGCACCTATGCATATCTCAGTAATCAGTGTGCAATCAGTTCTTACCGGGCCACCAGTGCAAAAATCATGCCGCCGCCGTCCCATTCACACGATAGTATCTATGTAGTAGCCAAGAGTCGGCATGAATTAAGCTCTTGGCGGACCACCGGAGTAGAAATCTTGCCATTGCCGTCACATTCACACAATGGTACTTATGTAGTACCCAACTATTGGCAGGAATTAAGCTCTTGTCGCACCGCCGGAGTACAAATCATGCCGTCGCCGTCACATTCACATGATAGTACCTATGTAGTACCCAACAATCGGCATGAATTAAGCTCTTGTCGGACCGCCGGAGTAGAAATTATGCCATCACCGACCCAACAATCGGCACGAATTAAGCTCTTGTCGGACCACCGCAGTAGAAACCAAGCCATAACCGTCCCATTCATACGATATTACCTGTTTAGTACCCAACAATCAGCATTAATTAGGCTCTTGTCGGACCACCGGAGTAGAAATCATGCCATCACCGTCCTATTCACAAGATAGTACCTGTTTAGTACCCAACTATTGGCACGAATTAAGCTCTTCTCGGACCGCCAGAGTACAAATCATGCCGTTGCCGCCACATTCACACGATAGTACCTATGTAGTAACCAACAATCGGTATGAATTAAGGTCATTGCGGACCACTGGAGTAGAAATCATGCCATCACCGTACCATTAACACGATAGTACCTGTTTAGTACCCAACAATCAGCATTAATTAAGCTCTTGTCGGACCACCGGAGTAGAAATTATGCCATCACCGGCCCAACAATCGGCCTGAATTAAGATCTTGTCGGACCACCGCAGTAGAAACCATGCCATCACCGTACCATTAACACGATAGTACCTGTTTAGTACCCAACTATTAGCATTAATTAAGCTCTTGTCGGACCACCGGAGTAGAAATTATGCCATCACCGGCCCAACAATCGGCCTGAATTAAGATCTTGTCGGACCACCGCAGTAGAAACCATGCCATAACCGTACCATTAACACGATAGAACCTGTTTAGTACCCAACAATCAGCATTAATTAAGCTCTTGTCGGACCAGCGGCGTAGAAATCATGCCATCACCGTCCTATTCACAAGATAGTACCTGTTTAGGACCCAACTATTGGCATGAATTAAGCTCTTCTCGGACCGCCAGAGTACAAATCTTGCCGTTGCCGTCACATTCACACGATAGTACCAATGTAGTAACCAACAATCGGTATGAATTAAGGTCATTGCGGACCACTGGAGTAGAAATCATGCCATCACCGTACCATTAACACGATAGTACCTGTTTAGTACCCAACAATCAGCATTAACTAAGCTTTTGTCGGACCACCGGAGTTGAAATCATGCCATCACTGTCCCATTCACAAGATAGTACCTGTTTAGTACCCAACTATTGGCATGAATTAAGCTCTTCTCGGACCGCCAGAGTACAAATCATGCCGTTGCCGTCACATTCACACGATAGTACCAATGTAGTAACCAACAATCGGTATGAATTAAGGTCATTGCGGACCACTGGAGTAGAAATCATGCCATCACCGTACCATTAACACGATAGTACCTGTTTAGTACCCAACAATCAGCATTAATTAAGCTCTTGTCGGACCACCGGAGTAGAAATTATGCCATCACCGGCCCAACAATCGGCCTGAATTAAGATCTTGTCGGACCACCGCAGTAGAAACCATGCCATTACCGTACCATTAACACGATGGAACCTGTTTAGTACCCAACAATCAGCATTAATTAAGCTCTTGTCGGACCACCGGAGTAGAAATTATGCCATCACCGGCCCAACAATCGGCCTGAATTAAGATCTTGTCGGACCACCGCAGTAGAAACCATGCCATCACCGTACCATTAACACGATAGAACCTGTTTAGTACCCAACAATCAGCATTAATTAAGCTCTTGTCGGACCAGCGGCGTAGAATCATGCCATCACCGTCCTATTCACAAGATAGTACCTGTTTAGGACCCAACTATTGGCATGAATTAAGCTCTTCTCGGACCGCCAGAGTACAAATCATGCCGTTGCCGTCACATTCACACGATAGTACCAATGTAGTAACCAACAATCGGTATGAATTAAGGTCATTGCGGACCACTGGAGTAGAAATCATGCCATCACCGTACCATTAACACGATAGTACCTGTTTAGTACCCAACAATCAGCATTAACTAAGCTTTTGTCGGACCACCGGAGTTGAAATCATGCCATCACTGTCCCATTCACAAGATAGTACCTGTTTAGTACCCAACTATTGGCATGAATTAAGCTCTTCTCGGACCGCCAGAGTACAAATCATGCCGTTGCCGTCACATTCACACGATAGTACCAATGTAGTAACCAACAATCGGTATGAATTAAGGTCATTGCGGACCACTGGAGTAGAAATCATGCCATCACCGTACCATTAACACGATAGTACCTGTTTAGTACCCAACAATCAGCATTAATTAAGCTCTTGTCGGACCACCGGAGTAGAAATTATGCCATCACCGGCCCAACAATCGGCCTGAATTAAGATCTTGTCGGACCACCGCAGCAGAAACCATGCCATCACCGTACCATTAACACGATGGAACCTGTTTAGTACCCAACAATCAGCATTAATTAAGCTCTTGTCGGACCAGCGGCGTAGAAATCATGCCATCACCGTCCGATTCACAAGATAGTACCTGTTTAGGACCCAACAATTGGCATGAATTAAGCTCTTCTCGGACCGCCAGAGTACAAATCATGCCGTTTCCATCACATTCACACGATAGTACCTATGTAGTAGCCAACAATCGGTATGAATTACGGTCATTGCGGACAGCCGAAGTAGAAATGCCATCACCGTCCCATTCGCATGATATTTAGTACCTGCTTAGTACCCAAATATTGGCATGAATTAAGCTCTTCTCGGACCACCGTAGTAGAAATCATGCCGTCGCCGTCACATTCACACGATAGCACCTTTGTAGTACCCGACACTCGGTATGAATTAAGGTCATTGCGGACCACCGGAGTTGAAATCATGCCATCATCGTCCCATTCACACGATAGTACCTATGTAGTACCCAAATATTGGCATGAATTAAGCTCTTGTCGGACCACCAGAGTAGGAATCATGCTGTCGCCGTCACATTCACACGACAGTACCTTTGTAGTACCCGACACTCGGTATGAATTAAGGTCATTGCGGACCACCGGAGTTGAAATCATGCCATCATCGTCCCATTCACACGATAGTATCTATGTAGTACCCAAATATTGGCACGAATTAAGCTCTTCTCGGACCACCGTAGTAGAAATCATGCCGTCGCCGTCACATTCACACGATAGCACCTTTGTAGTACCCGATACTCGGTATGAATTAAGGTCACTGCGGACCACCGGAGTTGAAATCATGCCATCATCGTCCCATTCACACGATAGTACCTATGTAGTACCCAAATATTGGCATGAATTAAGCTCTTGTCGGACCACCAGAGTAGGAATCATGCCGTCGCCGTCACATTCACACGATAGCACCTTTGTAGTACCCGACACTCGGTATGAATTAAGGTCATTGCGGACCACCGGAGTTGAAATCATGCCATCATCGTCCCATTCACACGATAGTACCTATGTAGTACCCAAATACTGGCATGAATTAAGCTCTTGTCGGACCACCAGAGTAGGAATCATGCTGTCGCCGTCACATTCACACGACAGTACCTTTGTAGTACCCGACACTCGGTATGAATTAAGGTCATTGCGGACCACCGGAGTTGAAATCATGCCATCATCGTCCCATTCACACGATAGTATCTATGTAGTACCCAAATATTGGCATGAATTAAGCTCTTCTCGGACCACCGTAGTAGAAATCATGCCGTCGCCGTCACATTCACACGATAGCACCTTTGTAGTACCCGACACTCGGTATGAATTAAGGTCATTTCGGACCACCGGAGTTGAAATCATGCCATCATCGTCCCATTCACACGATAGTACCTATGTAGTACCCAAATATTGGCATGAATTAAGCTCTTGTCGGACCACCAGAGTAGGAATCATGCTGTCGCCGTCACATTCACACGATAGTACCTTTGTAGTACCCGACACTCGTTATGAATTAAGGTCATTGCGGACCACCGGAGTTGAAATCATGCCATCATCGTCCCATTCACACGATAGTATCTATGTAGTACCCAAATATTGGCATGAATTAAGCTCTTGTCGGACCACCAGAGTAGGAATCATGCTGTCGCCGTCACATTCACACGATAGTACCTTTGTAGCACCCGACACTCGGTATGAATTAAGGTCATTGCGGACCACCGGAGTTGAAATCATGCCATCATCGTCCCATTCACACGATAGTATCTATGTAGTACCCAAATATTGGCATGAATTAAGCTCTTCTCGGACCACCGTAGTAGAAATCATGCCGTCGCCGTCACATTCACACGATAGCACCTTTGTAGTACCCGACACTCGGTATGAATTAAGGTCATTGCGGACCACCGGAGTTGAAATCATGCCATCATCGTCCCATTCACACGATAGTTTCTATGTAGTACCCAAATATTGGCATGAATTAAGCTCTTGTCGGACCACCAGAATAGGAATCATGCTGTCGCCGTCACATTCACACGATAGTACCTTTGTAGTACCCGACACTCGGTATGAATTAAGGTCATTGCGGACCACCGGAGTTGAAATCATGCCATCATCGTCCCATTCACACGATAGTATCTATGTAGTACCCAAATATTGGCATGAATTAAGCTCTTCTCGGACCACCGTAGTAGAAATCATGCCGTCGCCGTCACATTCACACGATAGCACCTTTGTAGTACCCGACACTCGGTATGAATTAAGGTCATTGCGGACCACCGGAGTTGAAATCATGCCATCATCGTCCCATTCACACGATAGTACCTATGTAGTACCCAAATATTGGCATGAATTAAGCTCTTGTCGGACCACCAGAGTAGGAATCATGCCGTCGCCGTCACATTCACACGATAGTACCTTTGTAGTACCCGACACTCGGTATGAATTAAGGTCATTGCGGACCACCGGAGTTGAAATCATGCCATCATCGTCCCATTCACACGATAGTATCTATGTAGTACCCAAATATTGGCATGAATTAAGCTCTTGTCGGACCACCAGAGTAGGAATCATGCTGTCGCCGTCACATTCACACGATAGTACCTTTGTAGTACCCGACACTCGGTATGAATTAAGGTCATTGCGGACCACCGGAGTTGAAATCATGCCATCATCGTCCCATTCACACGATAGTATCTATGTAGTACCCAAATATTGGCATGAATTAAGCTCTTCTCGGACCACCGTAGTAGAAATCATGCCGTCGCCGTCACATTCACACGATAGCACCTTTGTAGTACCCGACACTCGGTATGAATTAAGGTCATTGCGGACCACCGGAGTTGAAATCATGCCATCATCGTCCCATTCACACGATAGTACCTATGTAGTACCCAAATATTGGCATGAATTAAGCTCTTGTCGGACCACCAGAGTAGGAATCATGCTGTCGCCGTCACATTCACACGATAGTACCTTTGTAGTACCCGACACTCGGTATGAATTAAGGTCATTGCGGACCACCGGAGTTGAAATCATGCCATCATCGTCCCATTCACACGATAGTATCTATGTAGTACCCAAATATTGGCATGAATTAAGCTCTTGTCGGACCACCAGAGTAGGAATCATGCCATCACCGTCCCAATTACATGATAGGTTAATGTGTAGTACCCAACAATCGGCATGAATTAAGGTCATTGTGGACCACCAGAGTAGAAATAATGCCATCACCGTCTCATTCACACGATGGTACCTATTTAGTACCCAATAATCAGCATGAAATAAGCTCTTGTCGGACTGCCGGAGTAATAATTCCAATGCCGTCGGACGATCGTTGTCGCCATCGCTCTGCGGCTGTGGTCCACACACGCTGGCGTCAGACACATAGCTGCCCGTCTTACACAAACACACTGGTCCAGCTTCTAACGCTTCGCGTTCTCCAAAAAGATTGTCGTTAGTTAGCTCCGAGCGAAATGCTGTGCATAACATCAATTCCCACAATCCGCGGGATCTTCAGTTTCTCATCTTGTCATGCCGATGCAAGCCTAAAAAAATATAGTGAGACTTCGCTAGGAGAGTAGATTCGAGCACACAAAAGATAGTGAAGGTACTTTGCTTAAAAACATTGCAACTTTTTATGCATATTATGTAATAAAAGAAATCGCTAGGTTCGTTGCCTGATTTATTCTTCAAAAATAATAAAGCGTTGACCTGATTGTTTATAGTTTTCAACTCAGTCTTTGCCAATGCCTGCAAAAATTATCTGGTCACATATAATGCATCTGCATATATTATACTCTACGTGGGTGCTGGTATATACACGGTGTCCCAGCTATCACGCAGCACGATTTAAAAAAAGAGGAACGGCGTTACGCGAAGCAAACCTAGTGCGTATTGTTTCCAGTACAGTGGAGTAGCCGCCAGTATTTTTTTCGTTAGTGAGATTTAATTAATTAATTGTATTTAATTATCTAACTCGCGAAGTACTGTCCTAATTATCAAAGTGTCAATGAGAAAGTTGTAGAGCAATACCAAAAACTCCCGATACTGCTCTCTGTAGCTCAATACGTGCTACATAAAAGTGTTTTTCCGAGCATGAAAGAAGCCCACGAATACATTCAAAGTGCCTCGAGCTGCCAGTCCTGCGGCAATTCTGCGTGTATTCGCGGGCTGCTTTCACAGTCGGAAAAACACATTTATGTAGCCCGTATCGAGCTACAGAGAGCCGTATCGGGGAATTTTTTCATGTTGCTCTACAACTTTCTAATTGACACTTTGATAATTAGGACAGTACTTCTGGAGTTAAATAATTACGTACAATAATTTAATTAAATCTCACTAACGAAAAATATACTGGCGGCTACTCCACTATACTGGAAAGATTACGCACTAGGTTTGCTTCGCGTAACGCCGTTCCTCTTTTTTTAAATCGTGCTGCCTGATAGCTGGGACACCCTGTATAGATGCTAAATAAGGTTTATTAATTGGACGCGAAACCAATTTAGGCTGGAGCAGTAAACGGTCAAGTGCCAACAGCGCGCGCGCGCGCGATCCTTTCTTAATTTAGAGGAAGCTCCAGCGCGGGCCTGACTCCGATATTTCAAATGCCTTTAATACACAGAAGCGCATTTATGAGACAACCGCTTGACTGATCTAAAAAAAATTTGTTGCATTGGAGAAACAAAGTTCAATTGCGATGAGCATCGCAAGCAGCATTTTCATTAAGGGCCTGTGATATTTTATAATTATTTTGGAAAATTCGTAAGATTAAAAAAGAATAGAAGCACAAAGGTTAGAAATCCGCAACTCTGCATCAAAAAAAAACAATATCCCATTTGTAGCAGTTACTGCATCTCAAGCGGACAAATTTCACATATTTGGCGCTTACGTTAATATGTTGCAATGTTTACATTGGTACCGCAGAAATGACATCCAGGGGCACACTTCAGAGTATAGTATATTGTGTCAATTTTGTCCGCATTAGATGTGCAATTAAGTGCACCTTCCAGAATTGTGAAACGATTTTTCATTGTATAGCTATAGACTTGTAACCATATCTCTTAGTGACAGCCTAATGAGAAATCCGCTTGCCATAGTAACTAAATCTTACATTTTCCCCTTAAATGAAGCGAACCTCATTCAATTGGGTACAGTGCTAGCTGAGAAAACTGATTTCTACGTTGATGGATTTAGATAGAAGCCTCTGAGCTGAAGTTTCCTCTAAGAGGAAGTTTTATCTCGGGGCTAACTCCGATACTGCGCATTCAAATACATGCAAAATGCAGACACGCTTTAATGGGGAAACCACCGAACCAAACTGAATGAATTTCGTTGAATATCAAAGACAAGGTTGGTTTCTAGTGACTCCAAAAATAAATTTTAGGTTCAACGCTAAACAAAAATTAGGACGAAGTTTAGAAATCCGTAACTCTGGATCAAGTGCACATTGCAAATCCGTAAGCTGTATTGCTAGAGAAACCAGAGCGGACAAACTTGAAGTAATAATTAACCACTTAAGGAACATTGTTACCCGCCAGGGTGGCTCAGTCAGCTAAGGCGTTGCGCTGCTGAGCCCGAGGTCGCGGGATCGAATCCCGGCCCCGGCGGCCGCATTTCGATGGAGGCGAAATGCAAAAACGCCCGTGTGCTTGCGTTGTAGTGCACGTTAAAGAACCCCAGGTGGTCGAAATTATTCCGGAGCCCTCCACTACGGCGTGCCTCATAATCAGAACTGGTTTTGGCACGTAAAACCCCAGAAAGAAGAAGAAGGAACATTGTTACAATTTCTAGGAAGGCTTGGTAAAGTACCACTCAAAAATTAGTGGTATTTTTCAGCGGGTTGTGTTAATACATATGTTTTGTGCTCTATAATTGTGCTATAAGTTATAATTTTCTTATTCTACTCTCACCGCTTACACAATGCCTCTAGGGGCCTGTAAGGTCTCTTTAAATAAATAGACGAAATAAAATGTTATGTGCAGTGTACAGGGTTGTGATATCATTTCTCATTACTGAGTTAGAGTTGTAAAGTTATACAACACCAGCAATTCCGGACATCGCCTTTAGTTCACAGCTTTTACACCGCGTGGCGTACGGACCTTTAAAATTCAAAATTCGCGCGATGATCCACGAAGTGTACTGGACCAAAACAGAATACACGTACTAACAATAACAGAAGAAAGAAAGAAAAAACATTACCACGCCAACAGCTTGCACCGTCGAGCATGGCCGAGTGCGAATCGGGAATGGCTGATCTGATAACCGCGTATAACCGCGCGCATAAGACAAGCGGCCGGCTGGTCGACTGTGAATCAGCAGTTTTTCTGCAATTAATAGGCGTTTAGAGGCCCAGTCCCGCTTCGAGAAAGCGGCTTGCGAATCTCAAAAACGCGACCTCTACCCCCCTTTCGTCTATCTCAGACACGTCCAATTTTTTGTCTGACCGAATTTTCGAGCGGCTTTACCGGGGCATTTTATAAAAACAAAAAAAAAAACTCATGGTAGAATTACTTGTTTTATGATATTTCATTTGATATCCATTTCATTTTAGGTGTGTAAAACCGAAATAACTAAACCTAGTATGTCAGTAACAAGTGCTCACTAGTTGCTATAGTTCTATTAATTAGCCTGTTGTGAAAGTACTTATTTAGTTGGTCAGGAATTCAGTGTAATTACTGATGGGTATTCATAGGTTAAGCTAGAACGTCATGTTTATCTTTGTTAATTCCAAAAAATACATTTTAACTTGCGCTGAAAATTGACTATAAAAGCACGCATAGCCGAGCTTAATGCTTGGATGTCATTTCATAAAGCCAATCGGTCCGCTACATGTTGCAGAATTGGGTAGTGTCATCTTTGATTGTACATCTTGGCACGAATGCGCATCATAGCGGTACATTCGAGTCTATGAGTTTTAACGTGGTCGACGATCTCTTTCCCTTCAATATAACGACAGACAAATCTTTTGCCGCTCTAGTGCTGTTTCGCCGCAAAGTGGCTGAACAAAAAGGTCACAGGAAAAAAGTTGAGCTAGCGGAAGAAAACCAAACTTGACCTAAATATGGAGGGAGACCTAGAGTATATGCCACCAGAGTGCAATTAGCTGATGAGTCGTCGGTGCGCTGCAATCTGCATTAAAAAAATCACCCCATGCATTTTGAATGGGTCTACAAAAGCGTCCCAGGAAAAAAAATCCCGCCATTCAAATTAAGCGAGACGTCATATATAGCGTGAGATTGTCGTCCGGATTAAGTGCCTAAAGTGCAATTCGCGAAAAGTGAGGCATTCCTGAGCAATGAATATTTTTTTAATGCTTCCCATAGAGTTACGCAAACCGCATCGCCCCAGGGTCGGTTTCGCCGCAGTAGTTGTTGTCCCAGATTCCTGGAATTATTTTGTGTTTTGTAATACTGCTATTTTGAACAACTTATATATACAAATAAGACAACCTAAATAAAAATTCTTCTTGCTACAGTCACTACATTTTAACGTTTTATTTTGAATGCAACAAGCCTCACGAAATTTAGTGCAGTGGCTACCGAGAGAACTAATTTCTTTGTTCGGATGTCTTTAGACAGCAGTCCCCGAGAAAAAACATTCTCAGTGCTACTGCTTTTGCACAAGCGCTGAACGCCTCCATAACACAAGTTAAGAGTAAGTCGCCCGAAAGAAAAGCACGTAAGAGACAACTGTGACGCTTCCATTTTCGAACATTGTTTTGGAAAGCAGAATCATAGCGCATGACTGGTCATTTTCGCCATGTGGTTTCAGCCTCGGAACGCTTGCTCGACGTGACTTTCGACGCTGGTGCTATTGGCGAAACACCGATAAAGTGATGGCTGTGTGAAGCCATTGTAAAAAATTTCAGAGTGGGCAGCAAAACTGCAGTCGCGAACGATGAAACGGTAAGTCTAGTTGAGGGAAAACGACCTGTCGCAACAATTATATAGCAAGAGCAGGTGAAACGTGGTGCGTCAAGAGAGGCGAGACGACAAGTGCTTATAGGTACACAGATACAGTGCTGTCCATCTTGCCTACCTATTGCTGGCTTGTCATAAAACTCAGTGTTTCGAAAATTACCCTTAAGAACGACCAAACAGTACAGGCCAGTTACGGAAAACGACTCACCACTGCTGGAGCACACGGCGCGAATTGCGTGAAAAAAGCCGGGAAAGCGCCAGTGGTTTCAGCGACGGACGCTGTGAAACGGGCATATGTCTAGAAAGTTGTCGTTTAGCCTCGCGCCCCGTGTGTGAGAAATCATTGAAAAACAGTATGATTAAGGTCACTTTATTTTAATTTATATACCTTAAAGTAGTGATAATGTGTAATATTTCACTGAAGACACTTCCGAAATAGTGTGTATTTATTATTGCAATGTTTTTTTGGGATGACTTGTAATAGCTAATCTTTTTTTTTAATAACTCGGTGACGTCTGTGCGGACAATTGTTTCAAGTGGGCAATTCCAAAATAAGAGGTTCAACTAGGGTGCCCAAATGTATGTGCGTACGCTATGAATTCCACAAAAGCCCCCCAAAATTTGCAAGAAACTCTCTCTCTTAAAAAAAAAAGTTTTAACTTCCTAGGTGTGAAAAAGAAATGAAGGATGGTTCAGAGAAAAGGGCTGACAGGTACTTTTCCTGAATAAAGCGACAGGGCGAATAGAACATACCTAGGGTGTTTAAACTGTTTACCATCAATTTTGCTTTACAAAATAGGCAATCTTAATACTGAGCAGCATTTCCTGAGCAAGTAGGGCGACTTGAATGTCTCAGAACTTACCTGCGCCAATCGAGTGATGCGCTTCCGTACATCCTACTTCGGTGTCATAGTATCTGCCTAAATGATGATCGGAAACAGCCTGTTTACACAAGTATACTGTAAATGGAGTACATGAATTATTTGCACATTTCCTCGGACTCGTTAGGCATTCTGAATACCACGATAGTCCATCAGCGCTTTTTTTTTACAAAAGCTCTAGCCAGTCAAGCAATTTTTATCCAAGCATTTATTCTGAAGTTTTGCTAAAAAGGCAAATTCAGAGCCATTTCACTCTGTGAAGGTGGACGACCAGCTCAGCTGTATGCGAGGTCTATGCATGACCGATGACGCGTCGTGGGCACACTGATGTTTGTGTAACATTCAATGCCGAGCCTTTCCAAGAGAAACGCCACGAAACTTTCCGTCTAGCGGAGACACGTCTATGTTGAAATCACCCACAATTACGATGGGAGTGGAGTATGAGGGGTCATCCAACCAAAGGTGCATACGCTTGGCGTTTGCGGGACCATCTTCGTCCGTATTACGTGCCGCCAGTCGTCGCCACGTACATTCCCGCTTCCGTTCACGACGGTGTTCTTCGTAGGCGCTCTGTTCTTCCGCAGTCCTTACCCCACGCGGCCTAACCACTGCGCGAGTGGAAGGGAACTGAGATAGGGTTACGTGGTTTGCCTATAGAGCCCGTGACGTCAAACCGCAATTCATACAAAACAGTGTCTATTCCGGTTTCACTTTCTTTAATTACGGTATTTTTTATCAATATACCTTTTTACACTTCTCGCAATTAAATGTAGCTGGGGCATACCCGGCGATGCGCTTTGATCACAGTTTTCATCACCGGGATCGGCCGGTCGGGAGCTCTGGGGTGGCCGACTTCTTTTTTGCCTACGCACACAAACCTCCAGAACCTTGCAAATAACAGCTCCGCTGTAATAAATATCAATATACTTACAGTAGATGTAGCGATGGCAATGTCGATCACCGCCAAATTTGTTTGGTGAAGGCAAGAACAGCGCAATCTCTTTCAGGGCACCCGAAGTGTAGGCCAGCATGTTGTCGGCCAGCCAAGATAGCGCGCGATGCACACGGGTCAAGCAGGTCTGGCGTGAGATAGGACATAATCTAATCCGAGCGCTGGCCACGCCAAGGCGCGCCGACGCCGCCAGTCCCGCTGTCGGCGCGGTGACGGTAGACTGCAGAGCGTCCGCATTACTTCCGGACTATGTCCGCGCCCTGACTTTCATTTTATCAAAATGAGGCTATATTCCGACACGCAAAAGAATCGTTTTCGGCAACTACTACAACATAAAATTCAAATAGCACATGTCAAAGGCTCATAGAATTCTGAAGGTAGGACGAACATTGCATTAGCGAGATTATATAGAGACAAGTAAACAAACAAGGGTATGCGCGCCGTACACTGCTTTCCTCAAAATATGTCTTGTATGTTCACTGCTGAAAAGGGACTGATAATAATTGTGTCATAATAGTAAACAAATGAATAAATATATACAGAATCAATAAATACATGTATCCTTTGTCCACAGGATTTGGTAAACTTCATTAGCTCTTTTGTTTCTTTGATTGCGACATTGCCAGGCAGAACTCTGCACTAACATCTACGAACTGATTAGTGGTTATCAAATTAGATTAGGTTTCATTAATCCACTTAACGTATTTCATGTGGGGAGCACTGTACATTGCGACGTTCGGCGCTGATTTGAACGAAATTTTGTTGTTCACCTAATTATCTGTATCAATTGTCAACTAATCATAAGTTGGTAAATTGAATTAGAATATCTGTTAGAACTGCCTTGCGAAATAAGTCTGTATTTGACTAAATAGGAAGCGAAAGGCGCGTTTATTCGACATTCTGTATTCAGTGAAAATAAATACAGGAAGCTTTTGTCAAAGAAGTTTACAACACTGGTGCTTACCATCGTAACGTCCGAAGACAAAAAAGTGCTTATTGAAACGACTGATGAGACCGATAGTTTGAAGCAGGATGCTTACATGGCATGGCAAAAATAACATTACTTGCTAGCAACAGCAGTAATTATGAGTGCTAGTTATTAAAACAAGTGATCAGTTCATTAGTCAAAGGCGAAAATGCAAACGCGAGAGCACACGATGCCGAACGAGTCAAGTTGCCTTGAACGGATAATGATCGCTGACGTCTCAGAGATAAAACGTGTGTGTCGCCTCGCTTTCCTGGCTCGACGTGGTAGAGACATAAAAAAAACACCAGCAGACGTATTCAATACCAGACATAACTCTAACGCAAACGAGGAAACTCGGCCTTGGCCGCCTCGTGTGCGCCAGGAAACTAGGACGCGGTTGGACTGGTGCCAGAGTAATTTTAAGGCGCATGGCTGGACCGATGTTAACAGACAACCACAACGCAGTACGCGGGCACGCGCCCTCGGTATGCAGTTGAAAACCATAACCTGATGTGTCAAGGTAGGTAAGAAAACTTTTTCTGAAATTCCGCGTCCTTTTTATTCACGGACAAATCTGCCTTCGAACTGGCTGTTTACAAGAGCACTGGCATTCTGTTCTCGCGCTCACCGACGACAGCATCGAGATATTTCTAATATTGTCCCGCAGTACTTAACAAGAAAAGGACTTAAAAGTTTCTTTACAGTTTCCTAACTTATCTGTTGTTTCTTGGAGCCCTAACGTTTTTTTTTAATTAACCGGAAAGCGACTCTTCACGCCTGGACAGTTGCCGTAGCGTAGCAAACGGGTGTGCTTTTCCCTGATATTTGCTTTAAGGCTAATTGTTGCTATGATATTTATGATAAAAGCGCGCACGTCCTTACATTGCGGCGGAGCAGGCGTTAGCGCTGGAAGTCCGAAGTGCTTCTGAAAGCATAGTTTCTTTATGCGATCTCTAAAAGAATAGAACGGTGCTTTACAAGAGATGTGATGCACAGATAAATATTTGATGATGCGTTACTGTCAGTGGTTATCATATTTTTCAAAGTTTAGGTTGTTCCTTCTTTATGTTTTCGTTTCAGATTTCAGTTTCACTTTTGTGTAACTATGGGTGGGTGAAAACTTGCCCTAAATAATTTATTTCAAACACGCAATTCGCTCATGTAAGACCAGTAGATGTCATTCAGATCTTTAAGAGGGGGGGAGGTGTTTGTTGCATGACCATCATTAGATACTGCGGGCTGCGCTCAAGATCGTAATTTCCACGTCGTCTTGTGCGGTGCGTTGAAAATGCTGCTGCAGATAGACGTGTTCGTTTTCCTCATCGTGAAAACAATCGCTATCCGCGTATATTTTCCCGTCAACCATTAGTGCGGCCACGCCGGAGTCTTGACAACACAGAAATGACTTCGGCAGCGCTTCTACTAACAAGGAATGTTCGCGTACGGCCGCAAATTCGTTCGCTCGTGTGCAGATTGCCAATGTCGCAAATCTCCGCCTCACTGTTGATCCGGAGCTGTGCAGCCCCTTCCTTGCCTCACCCAGCCATTTGATCGTGTGGGCATTGATCTCTGCGGTCCGCATCCTATGACACCCGACGGTAACTGCTGCATGATCGTTGTCATCGACCGCCTTACGCAGTAGGCTGGAACTGCAGCAGTGCCTACTGGGTGGTTCCACGAGAGATCAACACGGGTCCAAAAATTCATATTTTATATTCCATTCCATATTTTACATTTTGTGCACATATCACTCGGTAGTACGAAACTTTGACAAACTTCTTCTTTGACAAACTTCTTTGACAAATGGATACTTTAGAAGAAAAAAAATGTCGAAGTTCTTCAGGTTGCAGGCGCCATTTTCATGCACCGGGCATTCTTGCAAATTCACAACAATGTAAAATACAAAATATTACAGCTACAAAGAATGAATTTTCTTCTGTAAAACGTATACGTAAAGAAGAGTCAGCAAGCGTTGTTTGAGGCTTCTGTGCAAAACGGAAGTGTTTTAGAAAAAAATCTTAATTTGCTACACTTTTCGAAATTTGCTATATTTACGAATTTTTATCTAGTAAACTAATGCATGTAGCCTTTTGAAATTTGGTGGGCTATAAGACCTTATCCTGTTCAACGATTTTGCTGAATATTGTTGTGGTAGCACAAATTTCCATTTTTACAGTTTGACTCAAATGTGAAGTTTTGACGAAAATGAACACTATTTAAAAATCTAAATAAAAAAACCCCATCGTTAATTTTTCTCAAATTTCGTATACAGCTGTTCACAGACACTGGAAAAAGAACATTAAAAACATCTTGCATTATTTTGATTTTACTGATAATATGTGCTAGAAATGAGAGATTCCGGGATGCAGCAAGGCGCTAAGAAATAGGGACATCGGGGTAAAAAGAACGTCCATTGCAGTCCAACCAGAGTAAACTCTGTTCTGGACCTTGTTTTTATTAATCAACAACTGCTACAGTACGGTTTTGAGTGTGACATAGTTGATGGTTTATCTGATCACAAGGGTGTTTTGGTACAAATTAACGTGGTCTGCGAACCTTGTAACCCGAAATTCAACGTTGTTACCGCGTTCGCCCATGCTAATGATCGTGATATTGTTGAACTGTTAGAATCTTCCTTTGGTGATTTCGTGGCAAGCAGTGAAACCGGCAATGTTGATGCTTTGTTAGAACAGTTTTATAGTATAGTGCGTACCTGTGTGCTGCAGTTCGTGCCACAAAAGTGTGTAAAACATAACCCGAAGCATCCGTGGTACACACGTGACATAATCCAGCTCATACGACGCATTAAACGCATGCGCAAGCGTAACCGCCCACGCAGCGAAAGTCACGATGCACTCCTTTTCTCGCTCAAGTCTGAACTAAAGACAAAGATGATAGAAGCTAAAAACTTTTACTTTAACACGACATTAACAAAGTTCATGAAAGAAAGCTCATTAAAATTTTGCAAAACAATACTTCCCTCTTCTCATGACTCTGTAGCAATCATTATCGACGATCAGATTTGCACTGATCCTATCACCATCTCTGAAGGCTTTAATAACTATTTTCATTCTGTCTTTCATCAAGATGATGGTTCCTACCCTCACTTCGTACATAGTTCCGTACACGAATTGCCCAGTCTCGAAGTAACTTACGCAGGGGTTCATAATCTGTTGCTGAAAATTGATGCAACTAAGAGCGCGGGACCTGACGCCATACCTAATATGTTCTTAAAGAGGTACTCGGAATGGAATGCACGGTATCTTACAGTAATTTTCAACAAATCGCTGGACACGTCAACCGTTCCCCGAGCTTGGAAAATTGCTAGTCTCATTCCAGTGTTTAAATCTGGCGATAAACAACTAACAGCTAACTACAGACCGATATCTCTTATTTCCACTTGCTGCAAGCTTCTTGAGCGCATTATTAAACACATGGCTCAGTATCTAACCTGTCACAATCTGCTTTCCGAAAACCAGCACGGCTTTCGAATCGGTTTTTCTACTGTCACGCAGCTCATTCAATTTACGCACGACATAGCTTCTGCACTATAACAATGGCGATCAAACGGATGCAATTTTTATTGACTATTCGAAGGCTTTTGACCTAGTCTGCCATAAAAGCTTCTGTGTAAACTGCGTGCAATATTCTATGGGTCTAAATTACTAGGCTGGATTACTGACTACTTACAACTAAGAACTCCATTCTGCACTTTTAATCACGCACAGTAATCATCAGTCACAGTCACGTCAGGTGTGCCTCAGGGTTCGGTGCTTGGACCTCTGTTATTTGTAATTTACATTAATGATGTAGTAAATATTACTAATAATACCGGCGTGAAGTTGCGTCTGTATGCTGATGACTGCGTCCTATACCGCACTGTTACCAATGCGGTTCAACAGGAATTAAACAATGTGTTTTCATTGTTCTGCGAATCGAGTAACACTTGGCAAATAAAAAATAATTTCACTAAATCAGTCGCCATGACCTTTGGTAACAGAAAGAAGCCGCTACATTTCTCTTACAATGCTAATGGTAGTTACTTGTCCCTCGTTAATGACTTCAATACCTGGGTGTGATCTTTTCACATAACTTAAAATGGCATGCTCACATTAATCACATCTCTGGAAAAGCACTTAAGAAACTCGATTACCTTAAACGAACTTTAAAAAATGCAACAAAGGGATGTAAACTAACTGCCTACAAATCACTAGTTCGCCCGATGCTGGAATACGCGTCAACTGTTTGGTCCCTTGACTGTGCTTGTGACATTGGCCTTTTGGAATCAGTTCAGAAAAAAGCAATCAGATACATCTATGGTCGTTATGATCGACACTTTTCACCTTCATCACATGCTCGCATCTTATCATTGCAGACTTTGAAACATAGGGGCACACGTGAAATCAGGCGCGGATCCAGGGGGATGTCCGGATGTCCTGACCCCCCCCCCCCCCCCCTCAGATTTCTGCATCGCCCCCACGCTGACAGGGTGATGGCCCTGTCGCAAGAAAATATGGCCACCAGCATTCTTCAAAAGTATATTTCGCGAGTATCAGTGATATCAGCCATGTAGAAGTAAAGCTGGCTCGCTCACAAGCTTAGTTGTATTCCGTCGGGGTGTGGTGTCGCGAAGTTGCCGTAGTTATTTTTTCTCATGAACACCTTGGACCTCCTGGCGCCGGCGGTGCCTCACTTGTCCCGTAGGTGGCGTCGAATGAACGAAGGGACGTCCCTTTTGCAAAACACGCCGATGTCCGCGCGAGAGCCTTCGCGCCTGATCAACTTAGTTGCTCCTTGGGGTGTCATCGCTTCCGCGACCAACCTGCTAAGGAGAGAGACCACTTGCGGAAGTGTTCATATACAGGGTTTGTCCGAAAAGTAATGTCAGTGATTATATTGTGAAGCGACTAAACGTCGCAGCGTGCTAAGACCAGTTGGGATTGGTGGAAGGGGAAGTTAGCATACGCACGCGTGGTCGCTCAGTCGTCTGCGGTAATCTGGAGAGTAAGGACAAGGTTTTTCGTCAACTCATTTTTATTTACCGTGCAAGCCGTAATGCAGCGCTCGTCGGAACAAAGGATTGCCATCGAGTTTTGTGTGAAACTCGGCAAGTCTGCAGTGGAAACTTTTCCATTAGTAACAACTTGATGAGGGCTAGTTGGTTCATAGTTGAGCGAAGGTATGAAGTAACAGCGCGTAATTAACCAGGACGAGAAAGGAACAAAGACCACAGGACAAGCGCTGACTGCCAACTGAATGTTTATTACAATAAATCCAGCCTTTTTATACATACTCAAAATACATGCGCACATCAAACACTCGCTAATCACGATGCCAATCTTTCTTTCAAGAAGTTTATTTCTTTCTCCAATAGTAGAAGAGAAGGCGAACTGACACAATTGTCACCTTCGATGCTGATCCAAAAGGCCTCTAAAATTTCCTTTCCTTCTTAGATTTTCCTTTTCCTATAAATTTCGTTTTATTAAACATCGGAGCGCATGCATGTTTTTTACAACGGTCAGCTAAATGGCTACCATATCCGTTCTTTACGTTGTTGCAGTGTTGTCGAGCACGATCATTGAAACATTGTCCAGTTTGACCTATGTAAAGTTTTCTACAATTCAAGGGAATCTGATACACTACATTACTTGTGCAATCAGACAAAAATCGGGTTTTGTGATTGACAGTGCAAGTGGGGGGCCTGTATCGTGGTTTCATGCGTGCACAAATCGAAGACAGCTTGCAAGGGGCGTTGAAAAGCAAGTTGATATTATGCCTATTTGAAACTTTCTTAAGGTTGTGTGATAGTGCACGTTGTTCCGTACGTGCACAAGCTATCCAAGATCCTCGCACAAGTGTGTGCGAGGATCTTGCGCAAAATGTTAATGGACGACCAACAATCAAGCCGAGTTGAAACATGACAGGAGGTTTGGGACATGTGCGAAAGTGACCCCCACGTTTTGGACAATGTCATCACAGGTGACAAGCCTTGGGGTGTTTGAATACGACCCCGAAACAAAAAGGCAAAGTGCCAAGTAGCACAGCTCGGCGTCCCCTCGCCCCAAGAAGACCAGAATTAGCAAGTCAAAGTTCAAGACCATGCTGATTGTGTTCTTTGACATCAGTGGCCTTGTCCACCATGAGTTTGTACCCCATGGCACAACCGTGAAAGCCAAATTCTACGTGAAAATGCTCAAGCGACTCAAACGAAGGATTCATCGCGCGCGGCCTGATATCGGGGGCGATTGGAAACTTCACCATGACAACGCACCATGCAGCCTGCACCGCCTTCCTTGCGACCCGCTTCCTGGCCGATTGAAAGATGTCAACGGTTCCCCAGCCGCCCTGCAGTCCTGACGTGGCTCTCCCAGGCTTCTTCTTCTTTCTGCGCTTGAAAATTCCCATGAAAGGACATCATTTCGCGACAGTTGGCAAAGTCGAAGGGGCTTGCACCAAGGCTCTAAAGGACATTCCTAAGGAGGCCTACGTGACGCCTTCGATGGTTGGAAATCTCGCTAGAAGCAATGTAACGACGCAGGAGGAGCCTATTTTGAAACATTTTATTGTGTTGTACCGATCTGATCAATAATTTCTTTTTAATCGACTCACTGACATTACTTTTCGGACAAACCCTGTATAAATAACAACTAACAGCTAAACTAAGAACTACGCATGGGCAACTTTTTTTAACTGTAGCACTCATTGTGATCACAGTTACACATTGACAATATCCAGTACGAGCACAGTATCGTTCGTACGCTACAAGTTTTTCATTGTAACTTCGCAGTTTTATTGCCGTACATTAGGCATAGTAGGGTCAAAGCCGCTGGATCCGTTTATCTGAGTGGGCGTTCTCGCGGAGCGGGGCGAAGTCTCGAGCAGCGGCTGCGAAGTGGGGGAGCGTGACGTCAGCGGTCAACGCCAGCGCGCGGGCCGAGGATGGCGTCGCGTGGTTAGAGAAACGGGAGCAGATGCGCGCCTTGTGTAAAAGGATGGCGTCGCGCGGGAAAAAAAACATGAAGATGCTGGCTCGCGCTCTCGGCTACTAAAATACATCGTTCTTCTTGTAGGTGGCGTCGCGATTCTTCATACGCGGTGATTCGCATATCGTAAACAACCAGTGTAGTGGTTGCCGCGTTGGAGCTCCAAAGCAAACGAAGGTGTCTCAGCCGAACACAAAGAATCTCCTTAAGGAAATCAATGTGTCCCAACGGAACGCCAAAGACGGACCCGTGCTTAAGCATTTATAACGAACCTGCTACAGATCATCCCAAATTTTATTTTAAGAAACAATACAGGCTAGATATACCAGGTGTTCAAAATTAAGCATTATGGTTTTCTTTAAGTTAGGCACTGGGAGGCACGTGAAGAGCACCTGCGCAAATAAGTTATGTGGCCAGGGGGACACAAAGTGGTGATAATTATCGCTGTCAGCAGCCGAATTGACTAAAATTTAATAATTAACTTTTTATTGACTGCAGTAAGAAACACGACTGCCTCTAAGTTTTCAATACAAACATACCCACTTACTGCAGTCGAAAAAAATAATTGTTCAATTTTAGTTAATTGGACTGTTCACAGCGACTATTATCACCTCACTTTGTGCCTCCATCGAAATGCGGCCGCCGCGGCTGGGATTCGATCCCGCGCGATCTCGTGCTCAGCAGCGCAACGCCTGAGCTGACTGAGCCACCATGGGGGCTACAGGTGTTGCTCTAGACGTATAAAACGGGGGTTTATCGTGAGAAGAAATGGTGAATTTCTATAAATAAGAAAGCTACTATCATCATCATCATCATCATCATCATCATTGACAGAAGCTGACCCCCCCCCCCCCCCCCTCAGAAGAAACCTGGATCCGCCCCTGCGTGAAATAATCATCTTGCTTCACAAGATTATTCACACGTCATCCGGTATTCAGTCTCCATTCTCTTTCAAATCTCCTAGCGCACGCGCAACCCGTCATAGCCATGCACTAAACATTGTTCCTTTCAGGACACATATTGACTGTCTTAAATTTTTTTTTTCCGCACACAGTTGAAATATGAAACAACGTGGATGGTTCGCTACGCGTACTGCCTTTTGCCTAGTTCATTGACCAATTACCTAGCCATATCGCCTGTTAGTCTGTTTGTATAATCTTAGTGTTTGTTTGTACTAAAATCTTGTACCCACTCCTGCTTTGTCTCGAAATAGAGACAGCAGTATTTGTAAATAAATAAATAAATAAATGTATGACGCTAAATCAGCCCTGCAAGCCATTGACTCTTTATCGAGAAGAGGCGGCTATTAGGTTTTAGCCTAAGACGTCGCACATGTAATCAATATTGCGCAGAGGAATTGTCACGAAATTGTCTGCTAATGGGAACCTTGACACTGTGGCTTGTAGGCAACGAGCTATCTGACGCGGAAGCAAGGTCAAAGTCGACGATGTAAAGGTACTGCGCTTGTAAATCATTACAAACTATTTGTCTAGTTCGGTCATTCGAAATTGCTCTGTAACTTGCTCGGCTGAACCCGATCATCGGTACAATAGACTGGGGGAAGTAGACTCTGGGTGGACTTTTCGCCTGCCATATAAAACCAAGCGAAGGAAAGCAAGTATGCTTCACCGGATTAGCCTGCACTTCACTCGACGCTACGAACATCTTTTCAACATTGCGACCTGCCTCAACTAGGAATGCTGCCAAGTGTCTAACACTGTGCAACACCTGCTTTGCGATTTCCCTTTCTACGTGTCAGAGCGGACGCCGCTGGCTTCAACGTAGTTAGGCATCTGAAGGCAAAAATTGTCTGAGAGCACTATTTAGTCCGCTATGAGTGATCACACAGTAGCAATAACAACTACAAGGGCTGATATTGACAATTTGAAGACCATCGGACTACACTGGATACCTAAAGAAATGACTGTGTTCGGTTCTTATTTTATATACTCATATCATGTCCTCATCATCATTTGATTGCTTTTCCTTTTCCCTTTCCTTTTTCTTCAGTGCAGAGTAGCAGTCCAGAGCATACCAGTAGTGGTGGACCGCTTTGCTTGTATTCTAATAAAATATGTACCTGTGTCTAGAACAATGTGTTTGCTCTGTGTGCAGGAAAGTCATGTCCATGGCCGTTTCCCGCTTTTTCTCCTCTTAACCTCTAGGTAAACGATGTTAGCTGGTTTCCCACGCATTACCTTTTTCGCCTGCGTTCCAAACCAATGGCTACTTCATGGCTGCGTTAGGTATCCAATTTCCCAATTTTCTGAATTTGTATTGACTGGATTATTCAGAAAATCGTTTGAGCACGGGAGTATATATTGAACGGCATCAACAAAATCTTTGTATATAACAGGCTGTTGAACGAAGCAAATAGCGGCTTAGTTCCGGTTTAATGCGCTATAATTTTGCTCCATTTAAGTTTCCATTCGAAGATATAAGTACAATTGTAAGAAATCACAAACTCATTACACGCTGTGTATTGTTTATCTCACCTCCCAGGTCGTTGGTGAGCGATGCGCTGCACTCAGGTAAACATATACGTCAACAAATAGTGCCTATGAGAAGTCTCTTCTGGGGAAATTAGCTCTTTTAGATTCTCTGGCATGTAAGAAGCAGTAGCCGATGCTTTAAATATATATCACTGTAGGAACTTATTGTTATGCAACTGCGGGTGTATCTGTAAATTTTGCTAAAAAGTTTAAAAAGGGGCTGTGTTTAGAGCTACGGGACGCTGTTGCTTGACGTCTACTACAGCGGGCACGCGATTTCCTTCCATAGCACGCCGTTATGGCCACGCCACGGACTCGTCGCACGCTGTGTACAGGCACCCTGCAGACGAAACTCAAGTCCCGACAATGCAGGCTCTAAGGGTGGCTAGCGCCGCCGCAAGAGGCGGCATTAGCACTGCAGCAGCAGTGGCAGCGTCATTATACGGATTTTAGGCATGCTCTTCGGTTTGTATTTTCCTGTAAAATTTACATTTTAATAGCAGACTTACCTTCTCGATGTTGACTGCAATGGATCCGCGTTCAAACAGCAATACCTGCTGGGCTGTGGGGTGACCAATGTTTACAGCAGTTCTCCAGGTACAAATCTTGTTGCGGGATCGGATATTGGAGGCAAAATGGCGCGAAAACTGCACCCAGCTGGTTTGTCCGAGGCACTCAGCTACAGTCCCGGTATTTTTCTTCAATTCCTTCCGATGACCAAATGATGCGTTGTGTAGTTACCTTTATTACATTTGTTAACGAGTCACAAGCGCTGGTTCTCTTGCGGAGATCTGGCGCTATGAGGACGAAGTTGTTAAAGTAAATTAGAATGCTAAGGGCCGCTGAGTGACATTCGGCCAGAAGAACCCCGGTTTAGGTCAGCAGATACAATTCCCACACATTGCCAAAACTACCAATAGCGGCATTAATTGCTTTGCGGCAATTTGCAGGAACCAAGCTCACTCATGCGGCACTCATACCTCTTTAAAGATCCTTTATAGACCAAACGGAGTTGCCATTCTGAAATATGTGGCCTTGGTCACTAGGCGAGACACTCACTGGCACACGTGCGAACTATAGCATTTTGCTAAGCAGCATCAGATGTGTGGCGATGGCTGAACCACTGTTTTCCAAAATAACATATGTAAGGTTCACCTCAGTACAGTTCTGTCCTATAAGGTGAAGCATATTGTTGCTATAAAACGGAAACTGGCTCGTTGGTTCCACGATGGTGGTGAAAACTCTATTCTGAACGGAAAATCATCATCATCAGCCTTCATTTATGTCCACTGCAGGACGAAAGCCACTCCATGCGATCTCCAATTAGCCCTGTCTTGCGCTAGCTTATTCCAACTTGCGCCTGCAAATTTCCTAACTTCATCTCCCCACCTAGTTTTCTGCCGTCCACGCCTGCGCTTCCCTTCTCTTGGTATCCATTCTGTAACCCTAATGGTCCACCGGTTATCCATCCTTCGCATTACATGGCCTGCCCAGCTCCACTTCTTTCTCTTAATGACAGCTAGAATATTGGCTATTCTCGTTTTCTCACTGATCCACACCGCTTTCTTCCTGTCTCTTAACGTTACGCTTAGCATTATTCGTCCCGTCACTCTTTGCGCGGTCCTTAACTTGTTCTCGAGTTTCTATGTTAACTTCCAAGTTTCTGCCCCATTTGTTAGCTTTAGTAGAATACTATGATTGTACACTTTTCTTTTCAACGACAGTGGTAAGCTTCCAGTCAGCATTTGGCAATGCCTGCCGTATGCACTGCAACCCAATTTTATTCTTCTGTAAATTTCCTTCTCATGATCAGGGTTCCTTGTGAGTAATTGGTCTAGATAAACGTACTCCTTTACAGCCTCTAGAGGCTGACTGGCAATCCTGAATTCTTGTTTCCTTGCCAGGCCATTGAACATGATCTTTGTTTTCTGCATATTAATCTTCAACGCCACTCTTACACTTTCTCGCTTAAGGTCCTTAGTCATTTGTTGTAATTCGTCCCCATTGTTGCTGAGCAGGACAATGTCATCTTCAAACCGATGGTTTCTGAGACATTCGCCGTTGATCCTCACTATTAAGCCTTCTCATTCGAAGAGCCTGAATACTTCTTCCAAGCATGCACTGGAGAGATTGTGTCTCCTTGCCGGACCTCTTTCTTGATGGTTAACTTTCTACTTTTCTTGTGGAGAACCATTGTAGCTACGCAATCTTCGTAAATATTTCTCAAGATACTCAAGTATGATTGCGAAACGCCTCTATGACTGCTGGTAGCTCTACATAATAAAATCCATTTTCATAATCTATGAAAGCCATTAGACAGGTTTATTGTACTCAGCAGATACCTCGATTACCTGATTGATGACATGGATGTAATCTCTTGTAGAGTATCCCTTCCTGAAGCCAGCCTATTCTCTTGGTTGATTGAAGTCAACTGCTACCCTGATTCTCTTTGAAATTAGCTTGGTGAATATTTTATGCAACACTGAAAGCAAGCTAATGTCCCTATAATTTTTTTAATTCTCTAATGTTTCCATTCTACTGGATTAGTGTAATTTTGCCATTCTTCCAGTTCTCTGGTGCACTTGAAGTTGTGAGGCATTGCGTATAAAGTACCACAAACTTTTCAAGCATCACATCTCCTCCGTCTGTTATTTTCTCGATGTTAGTCCATTCTCCAGCCGCTTTTCCCCTGGTCATGTCTTGCAAGGCCTTTCTAACTTCATATCGCTAGTTATAGAAGGAGGCTGTGTATCTGTTCATCACTACTTCGAATGAAAGTAGCTTGGCTGCACTTGGAGCTGTACAGTGAGCGTAGAATTCTTCCACTGCTTTTACTTTGTCATCAAAATTGCTTATGATATAACCATGCTTATCTTTCATTGCATACATCCTCCCTTGTCCGCTGCCACGTTTTTCTTCTCACTGATTTCACGCTGCGTTCATTTTTTACAGTTTCCTCAATCTTTCCCACGTTATAATTTTCAATATTCGTTACTTTCTTCTTGTTGATCAGTTTGACAGTTCAGTGGATTCTATCTGATCTCTTGAGTTGAGTTGAGCTGCATAAAATATTCGCATGTTAATCGGGAAACAAGCTTTGTGGACGCGGTTGCTTTTAGATTCAGCAATATAAATGAAGACTAGAGCATTGCAGCTGAGTGCCCGGATTTTAAAAGCACAAGACCTGTGCCTTCATACAGAATAAGTGAATTAAAAAACGGGTGGCACAGTGGTTGCCGAGAAAAAATGCTACAGAAATTTGGAGGATTGCCCAATAATTCATTCGTATTCTTTGGCTCGGCTGCTACTTTGCTTTGCTCATTTATTTAGCTAGCTTATGTATGTCTACCCGTCGCTGCCAATAACACTCTTCATTACTGTAAAAATTATACGTCTTAACTTGACCAATTATGTAGTTATTTTGCAGATATATTGTAACTAAGCCGATATATTGTAACTAAACCGGTTATGCAACATAACCGGTTTTTGCCACACAACAGCGCCTTTTATTTTCCATTTCCTGTTATGACCTTGATGCAGCGACGGAGACGCCACCAGTTTTTTTGCTAACGCTACCAATAATTTACTATTACACTCTCTTAGCGGTTGCATGTGTTACCTTCTTTATTTCCCTTTTTTGATGCGACCTGGACGCGGTGACGGCGACGTAATAGTTTTTTAACGCTACCAATCATCTACTATTACACTATTTTTGCATTACTGTAGTACAGTAGGAAACTGAAGAAATGTCCTTTTGACTTGATCCGGGTGTGATGTAAACTGAAGGGAAAGCAACTTTCACTCACACGAATGTAATGTAGCTCACCCAGACATCCGCCCGCCACGCTGCGGTCCATGGTTCGAGTCCCGGTCAAAAGTATTTTCTTTTGTAACGCTACGAATCATCTACTGTTACACTATTATAACGGTTACATGTGATATATGACCAGTAATGCATTTCTTTTGCAGATATAAGGCGTCACGGACCCGCCATGGTTGCTTAGTGGCTATCGTGTTGGGCTGCTGAGCACGAGGTCGCGGGATCGAATCCCGGCCACGGCGGCCGCATTTCGATGGGGGCGAAATGCGAAAACACCCGTGTGCTTAGATTTAGGTGCACGTTAAATAACCCCAGGTGGTCCGAATTCCGGAGTCCCCCACTACGGTGTGCCTCATAATCAGACCGTGGTTTTGGCACAAAACCCCATAATTTTTTTAAAGCGTCACGGAACTGAGAGATTTTGCTGGGATACTCGCCAAAGAATACTGCACAGCATAAGCTGTTATGGGCTCATTCCAATAGCCGTTTCGGTCGCGATGATGCCGCCGGCGCCGTTAGGCCGTAATCGCCATCGCCGTAAATGCGAAGAAGAGTACCTGTTCTCCGCCGGGATCGAGCCCAGGCCCGCTGCGTGGGAGTTGGATACTTTACCACTAAGCCACGCAAGCGCTTGCTATCAGGCAGTAGAAATATTTCCTTTAAACGCGCCCTATAGGGAGGCGGGCAGGCGCAGACGACCCGAGCCTCCGCCGTATGGTGGCGCCATCTAGTTAAAGTGCCTGCAACTGCCGCGCGCGCAGGCGCAGACGATGAGATGCGATTCGGATGAGGCGCGCAATCAACGCTATCCGATGTTAGATGTGCACCACGTATATGGGTACCTCTTTGGTACACGTTATGACGTCTCCTCGCAAGGTACGAACCGCTGCTGAAGAAGCGAATCGTAGAGCTACGTGTGCGGCTACAACCAGGCATCATCGCGTCAGCATACTGCTGTGCAGAGAGCATTACAAGCCGCTGCTTGCCGTCGACGCCGGGCGGACAGTTCAGATTGTTCTCGTCAAAATGGAGGCGAAGACACTTTGCCACGAAGACCCTGTTGTGCGTAGTGCCGAAATTGGAGCTACTCTTGCGCCGCTCAATCAGCTTACGCTGTGACTGTGCTGCGTGTGCCGCGCAGGCCTTTGAGTTTTTTTGCATTTCTGCAGTACTGTAGGAAACTGATGAAATGGAGAAAGAACTTAATGTCCTTTTGACTTGAACCGGGTGTGATGTAAACCGAAGGGAAAGCAACTTTCACTCACACGAATGTAATGTAGCTCACACAGACATCTGGCCGCCACGCTGCGGTCCATGGTTCGAGTCCCAGTCGGAAGCATTTTTTTTTTCTAACGCTACCAATTATCTACTATTCACTATTATATATATTATATTATATTATTGTACGCATGTGTTAACTTGAACAAATATGCATTCTTTGTAGAGATAAGGCGTCATGGAAAGGACAGACTTTGCTGGGGTACTCGCCAAAGAATGCGTACGCATTAAAACTATTTCTTCTTTCACATGGATTTAGACATACACAATGTGTCGGCTTGTATGTAGTTTTATTCGTTGCTTTAAGTTTTCTACTGCCTGAAATAACGAGAAGCGTGTATTCATTGTGATGTTCTCTACAACTTTTACTCTGTTAATAAATCGGTCTTCTACTACAAGAAAACATTCTAGATGTGAAGCGTTTTTAAGGATGCCTCGTTGCTGTAGAAAAACTCTAAATGCGCAATGTACGTGTGAGCCGAATTTGTGCACCGGCAACCATTGTTAGCGGTACAACATGTTGCCAGTACAGAGTATGCAGATACATATGTCATTAAGGTCATCTGTTCCTGTGCATTTGCAAAAGCAATGCGACATCAAACGCAGCCGATCTGCTGACTCCATCAGCCTTGCGCCTTGTTTCTTTCTCTGTAGATGACGTATAGTGTGGTGACTGTATATATTAGTGTACGAAGTCGCGGCATATACTATAAACGTCATGCGACAGACAGAAACAAGTGGCCAGGCTGATGGAGTCTGCAGGTCGCTTGCTTTAGATTTTGCGTGGCATCTGCACAGGAAGCGATAAATGCATGATGGCGATTACACGTGTCTCTACACGCTGTTGTACCGGCAACGCGTGTATCGCTCACAATGGCTGCAGGTGCACTTATTTTGTTTTGCTGTCTTTTACTCACTCTTCAGAACTTCAAGAACGACAAGGAAAATAAGGACCAAAGTGTTACCGCTAAGTGGCCGCATTTGAAATTCACAAGTCCTGTGCCTTCCTACAAAATCAATGAAGTAAGAAAAATGGGGCGGCATAGTGGTTGCTGAGTAAAACTATCCCAAGCAAAAAATGAGCTCGGCAGGAAATCGGGCTCGCCCATGGCCAGGTAAAGAGACGAAGGCCCGATGTCGGTCTTCTGGGTCGGGCCGGGCTCGGTTTTTGCACGGGGCCAATCTGTTTGCTGACCACCGGTAGGTGGTCGGCAGTCGGCATCGGGCCGACGTCATGGCCGCCGGTTACTTCACTGTGGCCTTGTTTGGCCGCCGTGGGGACCCACGACTTCCGCACGACGGTAACAACGTGGCTTGCCCAGCATTCTTTTAGCGGGATTGACATGTACGTTTTTTTTCTTTTTACTCACATGCACTGAGTGTTTTTTTTTCTTATGTCGAATTTTTACATCCCTGGCGCAGAAACCAACTATTCCTTTTCTTCAACAGGGTTACCTTAACTGCAGACAATACAATCCGGATAAGTTGCAAGTGCAGCAGTATTTCACTGAAACAGTCGCGCTAATATATTTTTTATTATTCACTTTAGAACACATGTAATGGCGGAACTGGAGGCCGTCAGCACACAGGACCTATCAATCGAAACCAGTTTTGCAATAGCACCAATTTCGAGATATACAAAGCCAAAGTCAGCAAAATGAGGGTGTGCTGAATATACCCTCGAGCATTGCAATATACGGACTGCAGCAAGAAAATACAGATGACACCACGGCATTTTTGACGCACACTTGAGTATATCTTGGAAACTGGTACTATTTACAAAATGCTACCAACGGAATAGTCCTTGTACGATAACGGGTGCATTTCCACCATTGCAGCGTGTGCACTTAAGTTATAGTCAAAAAGATAATTGGCACGATTTGTCACTTAGCAACCTATGCTTACTACTCATAGAAAGTAATGTCCACTGTTAAATTCAACCCAGATGAGAAAGGAATGGATCTGCAACAAGAAGTAAAAAAATATAATTGACACAAGAAAGGACACCGGATAATTTGCTATTTAATTCATGCACACGTTTGTGCCCTTAAGTCCGCTATATATAGCGGCGAGCACTTTTTAGGCAAATTATCACTACAGTGGATTTTGTCGGCTTTTATTGAACTATTCAGATACAAAGACAGCAGAAACTGGAAACTTTGTTGTGAAATGCTGTAATAGTTGGTAGTGGTTGTAAAAAACATAAAATGTGATTAATCAATGACAGTCTTGTATTGGTACTTCAAAATGTCCTTCCTTGAATTGCGTAAGCCCATTTACCAGAGAACTGTGCAGTCAGGTCACTTGAGTGATTCTGCTATGGTCACGCTCTGGTATCTGAAATACAGACATGTACTACGTAAGTTTCGAAGTGGGACATGAAAACTATTGTTTGGGTGCTGAATATTGCACCAGATGCTTCGTGGCCTCTCAATAACTCTTTAAGCAGTGTACTTTATGAATAGGTTCAGACAAATCCATAATTTTTCATGACAAACCCTAATATGCATCGCACGTGCTAACGCAGTCTCACATTATTTAGCCTTAAAACAAGCGTCGCGAAAATCTGACGCTAGCGCTGCAAAATTCGTCTTCATATTACCTTAGGCGGGTCACCACGACTGCAACATACATATATCGTGCGCACAGCAGATACAGAGTTTCAACTATCATGCACTGCGATTTAAAGATATGCAAATTCCACGTAGCTGGACAGAACCAAGGTAATGTTTGCCGTCGCGGATATAGATACTCAGATTATTTTTCCATTCCGCCTAATTACATAATTAGTGCGAATTAATCAAGCAAGTTCTCAAATATTATAATTAGATGAAAAGTGTCACTGAGAACATTGTAGAGTAACATGAAAACTCCGACACAACTTTCTGTTGCTCAATACGTGTTACATAAAAGTGTTTTTTCGAGCGAGAAAGAAGCCCGCGAATACATGCAAAATTGCTGCGCGATCAACTCGCCGCTTGAGGCACTTTGCGTTTATTCGTGGGCTCGGTAAAACACTTTTATGTAGCACGCATTGAGCACCAGAAAGCTGTATCGGAGTTTTTCATGTTTCTCTGCACTTTTCTGATTGACAATTTTCATGTAATAATATTTGAGAAGTTTTATAATTAATTAAAACTAATTATGTAATTAGGCGGAATGCCAAAATAATATGAGTAGCTGCAAACAACCGCGAACAACATTACCTTGGTTCTGTCCAACTACGAGGCGTTTGCACATTTTTAAATCTTGGTGCACGATAGTTGGGACCCCCTGTATAGTACGCTACGGGCACTGCATGCACACATCGGTGTTCCACGCATATCAAGACGCACCCACAGTCTTTTAATTAGCTTGCCGCCAAGCTTTGGCATGCGAACTCTTGCACATTGAGCGCAGCTACAGAAACCACAAGACGTCAAATTTTGGCCGCGCTATAACAATGTCGCTTTCAACAGATCGAAAAGCGCAGATGAGCTCCCGAAACAAAGAAATGCCGCCTTACGCGCTCTCCTTCCAAATTAACGCTACAGAGATAGCCTCTAATGGGATAAATAATACGTGCCACCTAAACGTGGACGTCCGTAGGAGGTGAAAATCCGCAGGCTAGAAATGTCCATTTTTCGCGAACAAGAAGCGCAGCGCCATATAGAAACCGTGCGACGCTGCGCCGATTATTCAGCAGCACTAAGCGTCTCTTCCCGCCAAAGCTCTCCCGAACAGCCACCATCTACGCGCCAGTCTCTTGCCGGTTCCTTGCCCGGAATGCTGCCTGAACCGACTTGCCACAGATGGTTGACGTGACATCCTTCTCTCTGTTATTCGCTCCACAATGCTCTCCCCCCAGGCGGAAGTCGGCGCCGACTAGGCGGCGGTGGGGGCATCCTATATGATCGGCCAGCAGCGTCAGGCCAGCGTGAAGCCGACGCCTCTGGCCAGCCAAAACGTTTGTCCTCGGCATTATGCCGCCCTACGCATCCGGGCTAGCATCCGTGGCCAAGCAAGCGCCGATGCAAAATCAGTTGGCCTTTTTACGGCCCAAGCTCTTCAAGCCGACATGATCGGCTCCCACCGATCTACTAAGCAGCGCCCGATGGTCGGCCCTCGGCCAACCATCGGGCGGTTGCCCATGTATGCAGATATGAACCCCCGAGCTTAAGCTTCCGCTTACTGTAAACACTGTGCATTTTTTTGTCGAAAATTTTCGCGCCAGACACACAGAATGTGTCTGCATCCATGAAATATTGGTCATTGTTTCAAGTTTGTACTCATTGAAGTAACGAGGGAAGCCGTGTGTTCATGGTGATATTGCTATACAACTGTTAATCTGGTAATAAAAATATATTGCGAAGAAAAAGCGGCTACTTTCGATGCAGGTTTTTAAAGATGCCTTTTGCAAAAGAAACACAATAACGCGCAAGCCGCGTGTAAGCAAAATTTTGTGTGCCTACAGCCTCTGTGAGCGTACACACATGCTGCCGGTAGACACTATGTAGAGACGTTTGTGAATATCTACCCTGTATTTTTCGCTTCCTGTGAATTCGCAGATAACATACGACGTCAAAGGCAACCGATGGACGGACGCCATCAGCCTTGACACTTTGTGTTTGCCTCTACATGTACCGTAATCATGTAATGACTGTGTATGTAATGTACGCAGTCATGGCATATATATATAATATATATATATATATATATATACGTCAAGTGACAGAAAGGAACAAGTGGCGAGGCTTATGGAGTCAGCAGGTCGCTAGCCTTAGCTGTGGCGTGACATCTGCAAAGCGCCGGAAGCGATTAATTAGTGACCCTCAATTACATATCTCTCCAGGTGCTGGTATGCCAGCAACATGGTTACCGCTCACAATGGCTGTCGGTGCACGAAATTTGGCTCACATGGCTTTAGATATCCTAATGTGACACACGGCCGATACGGTTAATGGTACTAACTAGCGTCAAGAAATAAATGCTTAACTATAAGGGGAGTTTTCAGGGGAAGAACTTTTCGTTGGAAAGTGCGTGTTACCAGAACGTTCCTAGCACGTTTTCGGTTCAGTGGACATCTCTTAGGGAGGTCCAACATATGTCCCGTGAGGACATTTGTGGGGCAGTTCCAGTAGATATGTGCTTTGGTTGGTACATGCTCAGATTTTGAGCCTTGAAACACTTTCACGGTTCACGGACAGTTTCTGGGATATGCATGTAATGAGACTCCGAATGACAAAGTTTCTGACTGCGATATACACACAGCTTCGAGGGCACTGATGATTTCTAAGGCACATAAATAGTGGACACGAACAAAGATTTCCAGAGTAAACCACTTTACCTAATTTTTACCAGTCTTGCAATAATCGAAAATGTGGTTGTTGTCCAGGTTATGTCACTGTGTCCGACATTGCCTTGCCTGAGTTCTCAGGCTTTACCTTTCGGTCCAACTTCTGGCTTGCATCACCAGTACGCGTGCACTTCGCTGCATTCCAGACTGGAACATCAGTGCGCAGCCCGCAACGCTATCACAGTGCCTGTGGCGGACAGATAAACCTCGGCGCTGCGAAATCACTCGTCAGTGGGCATGGAAGCACGTACGGAATGAAGGGCTTACGCACTTTTCCGCTCTTCTTGCACGTGTGTAATCGTTGCCATATTACCTACGCTTGTTTTAAGTCTAACAATGCTTTCATTGTCGTGCTTCCGTGGCCAGAAGCCATTATTGCACCGTTCTGTTCATTATTGCTTATGTTATGTGGTGATGGAGAAAGTAACCCTGGTCCCCCTAAGGAACAACCAGAACCTTTAAGTCAAATTCTGAGAACCATGAAAGATCTAAATCAGATGACCATTATAATAGAAGATGTACAGAAAAGATTTCTGACGCGATTGTTGAGCTTAAAACTGAGCATAAAACAGTCGCTACAGCGATCTCTGACATCAGTGAAAGGCTTGAAAAAATTGAAAGCAGACGGCAAACATTGATCATCGGCAGAGCGAAGTGAAGGAATTACGCGAAACAGTGCAAAATTTCGCGAAAGTGTCAAGTGACTTGCGTGTGCGGCTTGACGATGCAGAAGACCGCTCCCGCCGCGAAAATCTTGGGTTCTATGGAATACAGGATGAAGCCTCAGAGAACGCTTCCCAGTCTGAGAAAAACGGTTTAGAAATCATTAATGAAACGCTAAATCTTAACATAACCAGTGACAACATTGCAAGAGCTCACAGCATCGGTCGATTTTCCGCTAGTAAAAAGCGTCCCTTCATTGTTAACTTTGCCGCCTATAAAACAAAGGAACAAATCCTCCAGAAACACCCGGAATTAAAAGAAACGTCTGTGTTCATAAGTGAAGACTTCTGCCCTGCGACACGATTTGCCAGGAAGAAACTGGCCGAGTTTGGCAAAAGCCTTCAGGTTCCTTATTAGTTGCGAAATAAGAAACTGTTTACTGGAGGGAAATCTTATTATTACAACGTGGACGATGATTCCGTTCAAGAAATCGGTCTATCAAATAACCACGAAAGCGAACAGCCTGCCCCTCTCCTTCGATCTAGACGTTGGTGCAGACAAAAAGCGATAGGGAAGCGTTAGGGGTTGCGGCTCAAAGAAAACATGCAAGACTAACTTAGCTGTACTATTTACTAACATACGCAGTCTACAGCCAAAAAGAGACGAATTATGTAGCCTAATCGATGACTGTAACGCTGATATCATAGCCATTACTGAAGCATGGTTGTCCGCCAAGGTGTCCAATAGTGAATTGCTACACTGCCATAGAAAATATCAAATCTATCGCAATGACCGCACTAACTCCATTGGCGGCGGTGTGTTACTTGCAATAAATGAAAACCTAAGTAGTCTTGCTATTCCCATTACTAGTGATTTGGAGGCAGTATGGTGTTGTTTGTGCACGAACTTTAAAAAGATTATTATCGGTGTTTGTTACCGCGCGCCATCGAGCAGTGCATCATTTAGTGAAAGCCTTCACGAATGTTTAAACCAAGTTACGGTACAATATCCTGGTGCTGAACTACTACTTATTGGTGATTTTAACTTTCCGAACACTGTTTGGTCCGCCATGTGCCCATTTTAGAATCCCTCATCAACCGAGTCTAATAATTTTATATCTCTTTGTGCTGACTTCTATCTATCACAGAAAGTTGTCTTGCCCACACGTGCCACACGAAACTCATCGTCCCTTTCAGATCTTGTTCTGATGTCAGTGAATGACACCGTCCCTTCAGTCACCCACTTACCTGGCCTTAGCGACCATGACATTTTGACCTTCAACCTTGTTATCACACATCCAAAAACGTGCAAACGGTTCAAAACTGTTAGAGATTATGGGAAAGCTAACTATATTGCTATTAATGAGGAACTTGCATTATTTCTGGATTCTTTTCTACCTGGCGCATTCCAGCGATCAGTACAAACCAATTGGAATATGTTTAAAACTACAGTTTCAAAACTAATTCAGAAATATGTACCTATTCGACGTATATTCTCCAGCAATAACGCACCTTGGTACAATAGGCACATAAACAGTCTTGCTAACAAAAAGAAACGTACCTTTCGAAGAGCAAAAACTTCTCAAAAGACATCCCATTGGTTATCGTACAAAACATTCGCCTCAACGTACCTTTCCGCTTTGAAATGTCACAAATATTCCTTTTTCAACACCACTCTTCCAAAAATGCTGAAAACCAACCCAAAAGCTTTTGGAATGCGTTAAAAAACAACAATTACCATAAGCTAGCATTATCCTATCCATCTGGTGAATCCGTGCCACCATCCCTGACTGCCTCTGTATTGAATGATGCCTTCGTTCAACCATTTTCATCTGCGAAATGATTGCGACGCCTAACCTTCCACGATTCAGTTACCTTCCCATGGATCCGATTGTTTTCAATTCAGCTGGAATCGCAAAATAATCGACAAACTAAACTAAGTTCCACTTGTGGAACAGATCAGATTAAAACAAAATTCCTGAAAAACACGAAAGAGTGCTGTTAAATTATTCTAGAGTGTCTTTTTTCGCAATCGTATGACTCTTGTACTTTACCAGGTGACTGGAAAATAGGTAAAATTGTGCCAATTTTCAAATCAGGTAAACGAAATAGCCCGTTAAACTTTCGACCTATTTCACTCACGTCAGTTCCATGTAAGATTTTTGAACATATCATTTTCACACATCTTGTCAACTATCTAGAGGATAACAGTTTTTTCTCGACTTCGCAACATGGCTTCCGTAAGTTTTTCTCGTGTGTAACCCAACTTATCACCTTCACAAACAACTTACATGAATATATTGACTCTGGATTTTTTGTCGATTGTATTTTTTTATATTTCGCCATGGCGTTTGATAAGGTTAATCACTCCTTACTGTTACATAAACTAAATGCGTTAAATATTGACCCGCAAGTACTTGATTGGATTCGCGAATTTCTTTCCTGTCGTGTCCAGTATGTTACAGCTAACGGCTCCGATTCTCCATTGGCTCCAGTCGGTTCCGGCGTTCCTCAAGGGTCAGTCCTTGGACCCCTTTTATTTCTCATTTATATCAATGATCTAACTGCTAATATTTCTTCCCAAGCTTGTTTATTCGCCGACGACTGTGTCATTTACCGGAAAATAGCCAACGCTTCCGACGTAACATCACTTCAGAACGATGTAAATATCGTAACAGAGTGGTGCCACAGGTGGCATATGGAATTAAACGTTGATAAATGCAAAAGCATGCGCGTAACTAGGCGTGATGTTATCTCTCCGTCCTACTTTCTTAACAACAACTCGCTGCAAACCACAGCTTCCTATCGCTATCTTGGTGTTTACATATGCAGTGACTTATCATGGAAACATCACGTTGATTATTTAATAGCTAAAGCAAACCAAACTTTAGGTTACTTAAAAAGAAACTTTTACCTTGCCCCGCTGTCACTAAAACTGTTACTCTATACAACTTACGTTCGGCCCCAGCTAGAATGCGCCTCGTCTGTGTGGCATCCGCATCACTCTACATTGATACAGGGCATAGAGGCAGTGCAAAATCGCTCCGCTCGCTTTATTTCAGCTAACTACAATCGCAGTGCCAGCGTCACAGAAATGAAAGCTACTCTTGGTCTTCCTTCCCTGGCCAACCGTAGAAAGCAGTCACGCATTTGTCTTTTTCACAAAATGTACTACCACAACCCCGCTCTTCGATCCTTGTTCATCCTACCAGCGCCATTTCGCTCACACCGGCTTGATCATCCCCATAAGGTTAAGATACCGTATTTTTCAACTACTGCAGGCTCGCAATCTTTTGTCCCTAGAACCGCAAGGGACTGGAATCACTTACCCGCCTTCATAACGGAGATAGCTGATTCAACTGCCTTTAAATATGCCCTATCAAGCTTGTTGTAGTACCACACATTACGTTCTTGTGTGCTTTATGTCAGTATGTAATTATTCGGTCTAATGCTTCGTATATGCTGTATATGTTTTGTATAATTCTGTGTAATGCTTCTATCTTTATGTTATCCTTATGTTATTATTTTTGTGTTCACTTTTACTTTGTATGCCCCTCCCCTCTGTAATGTATTTATACCCTGAGGGTACTGAAAATAAATAAATAAATAAATTTCCGCGCATTGCAACTATACGCAGCTACAAGCTTCTCAGTGATAAGAGGAGCGCAAGAGTGAGAATTTCATAATTTATGCGCGTGAAACTCGACGAATATACGGCACATTGCTTGGTAAGACTGTTCGTTTGTGAGGCACGTTCGCAACTTCCGAAAAAAAAACTTCGTCTTTCAAAATATAAGCAATTCATCGACGTGCCAAATGAAAGCCCCATGTTTGCACGAAATTTCAAGGCAATGGATGTCACAAATACCAGAGTCAGTAATGTAAATCTTCACTATATATAGTAAAATTGTGTGAAAGAAAATTAAGCACAACTTTATTCATCACCATCATCATCATCATCGGCCTGTATTTATGTTCACTGCAGGACGAAGGCCTCTCCCTGTGATCTCCAATTACCCCTGTCTTGCGCTAGCTGATTGCAGCTTGCGCCTGCAAATTTCCCTAATTCATCACCCCACCTAGTTTTCTGCCGTCCTCGACTGCGCTTCCTTTCTCTTGGTATCCATTCTCTAACTCTTATGGTCCACCGGTTATCCATCTTACGCATTACATGGTCTGCCAAGCTCCATTTTTCCCTCTTAATGTCAACTAGAATATCGGCTATCCTCGTTTGCTCTCTGATCCACACCGCTCTCTTCCTGTCACTCAACATTAGGCCTCGCATTTTTCGTTCCACCACTCTTTGGGCGGTCCTTAACTTGATCTTGCGCTTCTTTCTTAACCGCCAAGTATTTGCTCCATATGTTGGCACCGGTAGAATGCAATGATTGTACACTTTTCTTTCGTCCCAGTCAGGATTTGGCAATGCCTGCCGTATGCACTCCAACCCAATTTTATCTTCTGTAAATATATTTTTCGTGATCAGGGCCCCCTGTGAGTAATTGGTCTAGACAAATGTACACCTTTACAGACTCTCGAGGCTGCCTAACGATCATGAATTCTTGTTCTCTTGTCAGGCTATTTAACATTATCTTTGTCTTCTGCATGTTAATCTACAACCCCACTCTTACACTTTCTCGGTTAAGTTCCTCAATCAATATCTGTAATTCGTCCCCATTGTTGCTGAATAGGACAATATTATCTACCAACCGAAGGTTGCTGTGATATTCGCCGTTGATCCTCACTCCTAAGCCTTCCCAGTCTAAGAGCTTGAATACTTCTTCTAAGCATGCTGTGAATAGTATTGGAGAGATTGTGTCTACTTGCCTGACCCCTTTCTTGATAGGTAGCTTTCTACTTTTCTTGTGGAGAACCAAGGTTGCTGTGCAATCCCTGTAGATATTTGCCAAGATATTCACGTATGCCTCCTGTACTTCTTGATTTCGCAGTGCCTCTACGACTGCTAGTATCTTTACTGAATCAAATGCGTTTTCATAATTTACGAAAGCCATATAGAGAGGTTGATGGTACTTCTCAGATTTCGTTATTACTTGATTGATGACATGAATATAATCCATCGTATAATATCCCTTCGTGAAGCAAGCCTGGTCTCTTGGTTGGCTAAAGTCAAGTGTTTCCCTGATTATATTCGAAATTATCTTGTTGAATATTATATACAATACTGAAAGCAAGCTAATGGGTCTGTAATTCTTCAATTATTTAACGTAGCCCTTCTTATGAATAAGTATAATGTTGGCGTTCTTCCAGCTCTCTGGTACACTTGAAGTTGGGAGGCATTGCGTATAAAGGGCCGCATGTTTTTCAAGCATGATATCTCCCCCATCTTTGAATAAATCTACTGTTATTCCATCTTCTCCAGCAGCTTTTCCCCTGGTCAGGTCTTTCAAGGCCCTTCTAACTTCATCGCTAGTTATAGAAGGAGCTTCTGTATCCGGTGCATCACTATTTCGCATCAAAGTAGCTTGGCTGTTTTGGGCACTGTACAGGTCAGTATAGAATTCTTCCGCTGCTTTTACTATGTCATCGAAATTGCTGATGATATTACCATGCTTATCTTTCAGTGCATAGATCTTGCCTTGTCCTATGCCAAGCTTTCTTCTTACTGATTTAATGCTGCGTCCATAGTTTACGGCTTCCTCAATCTTTCCCACGTTATAATTTCGAATATCCCTTACTTTTTTCTTGTTGATCAGTTTTGACAGTTCAGCGAATTCTATCTGATCTCTTGAGTTGGACATTTTCATCTTCTGTCGTTTCTTTATTAGGTCCTTTGTTTCTTGGGAGAGCTTACCTACTCATTGCCTTGGTGCCCTACCTCCCCCTTCAATTTCTGCTTCTGAGATCAGCCTAGTTACGGTTTCATTCATTACCTCTATGCTATCTTCATCTTCCTGTTCTAAAGCTGCATATTTGTTAGCGAGAACCAGCCTGAATTGGTCTGCTTTCACCCTTACTGTGTCTACGTTGGCCTGCTTCCTCTTCACTAATTTCACTCTTTCTCTCTTCAAATTGAGTGAAATCCTAGACCTCACTAACCTATGGTCACTGCACTTTACCTTACCTAACACTTCTACATCCTGCACTATGCTTGGATCGGCAGAGAGTGTGAAATCTACTTCGTTTGTTTCTCCATTAGGGCTTTTCCAGGTCCACTTTCTGTTGCGACGCTTCCTGAAGAAGGTATTCATTATTCGGAGCCTGTTCCTTTCCGCGAATGCTACCAACATCTCTCCTCTAGTGTTCCTAGAATCGATGCCGTAGTTGCCAACTGCTTGCTCACCAGCCTGCTTTTTCCTCACTTTTGCATTTAACTCGCCCATTACTACAGTATACTGAGTTTGCACCTTCGTCATTGCTAATTAAACATCTTCATAAAACTGGTCTATTTCTTCATCATCGTGACTGTAGGTTGGAGCGTAGGCTTGTGCTACCTTCACTCTATACATCCTATTAAGCTTTATTACGACGACTGCTGCCTTTGTAATAAAGATTGTTAGGAGGTATAGAGTGAAGGTAGCACAAGCCTAACCTTATTATTCTTACGCAACTAATAAACAACACGATCAATTTAACATGCCTTCGTTCCTGCACAATGATTAATGAGGGCCCGCGGTGAATGCAGGCGTATGACTACACGTCGTTTCAGTGTAGTGTACGTTTCAGTATATCACGACCTATGCTTCGAGCCTATCGCTTATCAGGGGTCATAGTGCTTCATTTCCGTCTGCCATCGCCAAAGATGCTGACACACTGTGAAGCCGATGCCTATAGCTGCGGCCACTCACTTCGCCCTGGTCCGCGCGCACGGTTCGTTCATTCGAAGCACGCTTCAGAGGGATGCAATACGAGAGCTCATGAACGCAATCACATGGTCTTATTTCATATTTCGCGGTCATTCCTTAAATGCCGAAAAAAATCACCGCGTAGCATGTACGTTGCCACAAAAAATTGGATCGTTTGTTTCCCAACCTTCATTACTACGTAGCGAAACAGACTTGGCCATAAAGTGAATATAAAAAATGAATAATTGACCTCACTTTATCAATAATTTATCTGAGAACTTATTTATTTATTTATTTATTGATACTGCAATCCCGGTATGCGGATTATAGCAGGCTGGGAAAAATGAATTAGGCAGTTTCACAAAACTGGCAAAAGGTAAACAAAGGAAATAAGGTTGCAGGTTGGAGCTCTGCAGCAGGCATCAGGCATACAATATTTGAACAAAATATCAAACAGTACAAAAAAATACACAATATAACAGTAAAGTGTTGAAATGCAGCAACCCACACTAGGTAATATGTTGTGCGAATAACGTCAGTGACGGTTGCAACACTTCATTGTTAGGGAGGTTATTCCAATCGGTAATAGTTCGTGGCAGAAATGGGTATTTAAAGCAGCTATTGCGGGTGCGAAAAGGAGTTCAAGCTATAGCTAATGTCGCTGTCGGGTCGCATACCCGAAAAAAAATGAGCTAAATGGGGGAGTTCAGTTCTATAGTGTCCTTTAATTATTTGGTCCATGAATTTAAGTCCTGCGGAATGATTTCGTTCATTTATTGTCGGCATGCCAGCTTTGATTAAAACATGTCTTAGCGATTTACGTCGGTAATTATTATATATGTATCGAGCAGCCCTCTTTTGAACGCTCTCTACATTGTTTATGTTAGTCCTAGTGAACGGGTCCCAAATGATAGCAGCATAATCTAAGGTAGGCAAAACAATACATTTGTAAGCAAGGAGGCGGACAGATGGAGTGGGTAACCGCAATGTCCATCTTAGGAAAAACAATTTACGAAAAGCGTCACACGTTACGAAATCAATATGTTTGTTGTAGCTGAGATTGTTTGTGACCCAGATCCCTAGATATTTACATTCTGTTACTTCTGCAAGTGTCACATTATTAATACTGTAATCAAAGGTAAGGCATTCCTTTTGTGAGTAATCCTGATCAATGCAGTTTTTTTCTCAAAATTAATGGACATTTGCCATGATTCACACCATGCAGAAACTTTTTGCAATGCGCTAATCAGTAGTAATTGATCTGAAACACTTCTTACATCTGTTTAAATGACGCAATCATCAGCCTAAAGCCTAATTTTTACAGGAATGTTAGAGACAATTTCCTTAATATATAATAAAAACAACAGAGGCCCAAGAACAGAGCCCTGAGGGACACCAGAGTGAACTGTAATTTTGTCAGAAGAATGATTGTTAAAAACAACGAATTGTTCTCTTAAAAGGTAGGCTGAAATCCACTTTCAGAATCAGAATCAGAATCAGAATTTATTATTAAAGGTTGGGACATGGTACAAGTATTTAGTATACAGAAGGAGGTCCCATAGTCAGAGACTGTATCGGGACCTCCTGTACAAGAGCAATTATGATATTTAACATCTTAAAGCAACAGTAGCAAACAATAAGGTAGTACACAAGCAAAAAGAAAAGAGGGTTAACAGAACAAAATACTCAGTAGATTGTAAAGAATAACAAGGTTTAGCAGATATCATGGCAACAAGAATTTAAAAAAAATAATAAAAAAAAATAAATTAATAACCGTTTTATTTGCTTTGTTACAGGAATAAAGAAATGAAAAGTACGGATGAAACAAAAAAAGACGTATCAAATAAACGGGACACAATAAATCTTCTCGTTAATCTTTCAACAATAAATGCATTTTTAGTTCTCCTTTAAATTTCTGTAGAGATCTTGAGTTTTTCATTGTAAGTGGAAGAGTGTTCCATATTGATAAGGAGGTGAATTCAACGGTCTGTTTGCCGTAGTTAGTGCGGACTCTTGGTATAAGAAAATTGTTGTTCAAGGCGAATCTGGTGGTACTGTAAATCATCAGGTTAGATGGTGAAAATGTGATCTGTGGTAGCTCGTTATTCAGAAATCTGTAGAAAAAAATACCTAGGTTGTATTTAGTGAGTTCAGAGATTGTAAGAATGTTATTCTCATGTAGTAGAGATTTGGCATTAGAAAAACGTGAACTGCAAGTAATTATTCTTATGGCTTGGTTTTGAACTATCTGGAGAGACGCAATATGAGTATTATAAGTGTTTCCCCAACAAACTATACCATAAGTAATATGAGAGTGGACAAAAGAATGATAAAGTGAGAGTAATGTGGTACGTGTGAAGTAAGGGCGTGTTTTAATTAAGATGCGTATACCGTAAGCAATTTTCTTTTTTATGTGAGCTATATGATTTAGATATTTCAGATTACAATCAAGTAGAATGCCGAGGAAAGATGAACATGAGCTTGGAGGAAGACAGTGGGGACCAAAAGTGATAGGCGGAATGGATGTTAAGGATCGCTGATGAGAAGAAAATACAACAAATTTAGTTTTAGTTGCATTAATAGATAACATGTTCACATTGCACCACCTTAGAATGTTTTCTAAATCAGTATTCAGTTTAGTAACGAGAGAGGAGATATCTTTATGAAAGGTGAATATAGTGGTATCATCAGCGTAAAGAATGCATTTTGTGAAAGAGAGACAATTAGGTAGATCATTAATGTAAATCAAAAACAGAAGTGGCCCCAGGATAGAGCCCTGGGGCACACCAATGTTAGTAGTTCGCTGGCGAGAATACACATTGGAAATAGAAACAACTTGAACTCTGTTATATAAGTAGCTTTTTAGTAGTAAAAGGGCAGGGCCGCAAATGCCAATTGCCTCGAGCTTAGCGAATAGAATATTATGATTTATGCTGTCAAATGCTTGCGTTAGATCGATAAAAACTGAGGCCGCAAGAAATCCTTCATCGATAAATTTTTTTAGTTGGTCAGTAAGATGGATGAGTGCAAGCTCTGTGGAATATCCAGGACGAAAACCAAACTGGCATGAAGAGAGGATATTAAATTTAGAGAGGTATTTCGTTAGCCGTACTTCAATTAGTTTCTCAATGACTTTCCCGAAGAATGGTAGAATACAAATGGGTCTGTAGTTATGTAGTAATGAGCTATCGCCTTTCTTTAGAACTGGGATGACTTTGCCACGCTTAAGTTCACAAGGAATAAACCAGTCTTGAATAGTAAATTAACAATGAATGAAAGTACATCTGAGATTAAGTGCGCAATTAATTTAATGTTGGCAGGGTGCACCTCGTCAATTCCAGCACTTGTTATTTTTAGATTATTTACAACAGAAGCTACTTCTTCTGGCGTTGTAGGAAATAAAAAGAATGAATGAGGAAGACGGTTCATCTTGACGATCTGTGGGGGAGGAGGTAGATTGTTATGAAAGAAAAAACTGCTGAAAGCCTCAGCTATATCAGAAGGGGAATTGTGCTCTGCTCCACCACTTAAAATTCTGGATACCTGATCTAGTCTAGTGTTTCTGTTTAAAAAGGAGTTAACAATCTCCCACTTTTTTTTAGTGTTATTTGCTGCTTGTAAAATTTTTTGCTCGAAATACAGTCGTTTAGCTGTTTTTAGTTTACAGTTAAGCGTGTTACACAAGCTTTTATATCGGGCACGTAAGTTCATGTTAAACGGATGCTTTTTAGTTTTTCCTATATAAGTTATCCCTTTTGCGCAATGCTGCTAATAAGTACTGCGAGATCCATGGATTGTGAGGAAAAGCCACGGTTTTTTTTGCATTTCTTCTTGAAAGTGAACTGTCGTAAGTATGATATAATTAGTGAAAAAAATGTGGAAAAGGCTTTCTCAGGGTCGTTTAGGGATTTGATTTCAGACCAATTAGTATTAGCAACAGCAGTTATGAAGCCATCTTTGTCGAGAACAAGTTTAGTATGTGAAGGTGGGCAAGGAAGCACATTAGAATTGAAGCGTAAGAGCAAGGGGTAATGATCACTGATGTCGATTTGCAAAACTTTCGCCTCTGGTGAACAAAGCAAGTTAGAAAGAGCGTGATCAATAAGTGTGCCAGTGCCATTTGAGACTTCGCGTGTGGGAACATCAATTAAGCAATCATATCCGTAGCTATGGAACAAACTAGTATAGTTAATAGAGATGGGTGATGTTTCATCGAGTAAATTAATGTTTATATCACCCATTATAACAACATTTTTATTTTCTAGTGATACAGTATGCAAAATATGATCAAGATTGGTACAGAAATCGCTGACTGACGATGAGGGAGAACGGTAAATGCAGCCAAATATAAAATTCTTGTTGTCTTGAGCAAGGAAGCAGTTACCGAGTTCGATCCAAACAGATTCACAATTAGTAACGGTTAAGCATAGGTCATGTCTTCTTTGATAAGCAATATTAGGAGAAATATATATGGCTGCACCACCATGACTGCTAGTTAATCTATTGCAGTATTCCGATTTATAGTTAGGGAAGCAATACAGATTTTTGTCGTTGTCAGATAACCAAGTTTCAGTTATGGCAATTAATGAAAATGAACTGTTTAGCGATGCAAGAAAATTATCGATGGCATCGAACTGTTTGCGAAGACTCCTCGCGTTAAAATGAATGATGGAATGAAATCCGTTTATGAAAGAGTTTACTTGATCGGGTTTCAGTAGAGAAGCCATAATTGTTATGTCAGATTGTAAAATAGTCGTTTTAGTCAATTCTGCCGAGGTCAGATTCGTCTCGAATGCGCAGAACTCTGCTGTTGGTAGTCTTCCTACCT